>NC_042616.1:780762436-781022638 GCF_901001135.1 Rhinatrema bivittatum | reverse complement strand
CAACTGACTACTGGCACTAGAAGGAGTGTATGAAATCAATATTAAAGTGTCAGGCACTTAATATTAATTTATTCACTCCTTCACTTATTGCAGATTGGTCCCTTTACTGTCACATGTCAGTGAAAGGACCAATTTCATTTCAGAAGGCTGTCCTGAAAGGGGATTGGTCCTTTCCGCTGACAAATGTCAGCGAAAAGGACCAATGGGCAATAAGTGAAGGAGTGAATAAATTAATATTAAGTGCCCAACACTTTATATTGATTTTATACACTCCTTCTGTGCCGGTAGTCAGGTTCTGAGAATGGACGCTGAATTAACCAGCGTCCATTTTCCAAATTCCTACCAGTGCTTTTTTAAAACTTTTTTTTTAATTATTTTTTTAAAGAGTTGTTCCTCCCATTTAATATTTATTTTTATTTTATTTAGTGTTTTTCTATACCGGCATTCGAGATAAAAATCCCATCATGCTGGTTTACATTAAACAGGGGGTGTACAAAGAAAAAACACTGGAAATCTATAACAAATCTATCCCAAGGATATTAAGTAGGAGGCAGTACAGAAAAGCAGTTTTTTCTGCTTTTCTGAACTAGTTTTAGTAGCGCTCAGCAATTAATGCCTACTCCGGGCAGGCGTTAATTTCTAATCACTAATTTTTTTTTTTTGCATAGGGAGTGAATAGCTAATAACCTCATTCACATGCATTTGCATGAAATGAGCACTATTAGTTTCTCTCCGCGATGGACGTGCATAAGGGGATTAGTTAGCGCCTCTACAACCCGTGTCCAACTGCAGGTTATACAGTGCGCTGGGCTCAGCGCATTGTATTGCATCGGCCCCTAAATATTTCTCACCCTAGGCACAGACACAATGGGTGCCTATTGACAAATCCAGGGTGACCTGGATTGTAATGCAAGTAATTAGCATTGGTGTCAGATCAATGTAGGATGCTGCTAGAAGCATGGGAACAATCTGTAGTTTGGGGGGGGGGGGGGGGGGGTAGGGATTTTCAGTGCGTAGGAAGGGTGCAGTGGTGGCTATGAGCAGGCCTGGAGCCAAGAATTTAATTGGAATATCTTGGAGAGCTGCTCAGCCTGGCAAGATATGCCTTTTTCTGTTTATTCTAAGGGAGTTTGTGTTTGTCTGTATATGTGATTGGGCACTATACCCACATATTTTTACAATTATTTTGAAAGGTGGCAGGAGTGAGAGATTAGGCTACTGCTGGCCTCCAAGGTGTTTGTTTTTTTTTTTAAATTTAACCAGTGTTATTCAATATGAAGCTGATTAAGCTTAAAGTTGTTATTAAGGTAAACTTACATGGATAACTTTAGCCATGTAAATTCAGTGGGAGATTTGTCCTGCTGAATATCCATGAGAAAATATCTGGTTAACTATAGTTGGATAACCAGTTCACGTACTGGTGTACTGGATATGGATATCACTGTTTGTTGTTAAATACCAAAATGCAAAGCGTACAAATGAAAACATTGAGAAGCTGATGTATTGTAGTATTATTTAATCACTTCATTCTATTATGATCATAGGTGAAAGACAAACGTGGTCAATGAGATCTGCTGAATCACAACATATGGAAGACTGGTTCCAGAGGACTGGAGATGGGCAGATGCCATTCCTGTTCACAAAAGTGATAATATTGAGGAGACTGGCAACTACAGGCCAGTTAGACTGACCTCTCTGGTGGATACATTTATGGAGTTAGCATTAAAGGAGAAGATAGTGGGATATCTTGAATCTGGCAGATTTCAGGATCCAAGCAGCACTATTTTTCAAGACAAAGATCATATCAAATAAATCAGATTTTTTTTTTGACTGGATGACCAAAGAATTAGATCAAGAATGGATACTGAATGTGGTATACTTTTGTTTAATAAAGCTTTTGACAGTGTTCCATACAAGAGATCCATAAATAAACTGAACAGTATAGGAGTGGATTCTAAGATGGTATACTGGGATATAGAAACTGGTTGAGTTATAGGCAACAGAGAGTTGTATTAAAGAAGTGTCATGAGTCCCTACTCAAGGAAGAGTCTTGGGTCGCGGTCAATTCAATGTTGTAATAAGTGATATTATACAGGGATTGGTAGGAAAGATTTGTCATTGCGGATGATATCAAGATATAGGTGTTATCATGAGGGACAGGTTAAAGGTGTCTTGGGTCTTAGGTGATATCTCAACACCATGTACTCCCATGATAATTTACCCTTACATCTAACATGAAGCATAACATCAAAAGAGGAACTGCTTAGAGGGAATGTGAAAATCTTAGGGAAAATATTCCCTCATCATGAATTAAAGTTGTTCAAGGGAAGTGTATTACAACAGTGATAGTATTTTCAATTTAATTCCACTTTGTAAAGGGAGTAAGAAATCATGATAGAACATCTCTTTTTCTGACTTCTAGTTTAGCAATTCAGTATATGTCCTGGCATTAATTGCCATGAGGATAATTTGTTGTAAGCCTCTGCTCCATTACTGATTGTTGAAGATACTCAACCTCTGACTTTGTACTTAGTTCACAATTCAGGGAGGATGTTTCATGGTGAAATATTTCCTACCAGATGCATTTATCCAAATACAGTGCAGCCGTTTGAAATGCATACTATTTGCCCTCTCAGTCCAGTTGGCAGCATTTTCTTTACAGAAGAGCTTATCCTAAATTGAATCTAGTCTTTTTATGATTAAAGTTCAATTCGTGAAAAAGATGTTTAATATCTACATCATCCGCATGCTGAGTCAGAGACACTGTGTGTGTGGCATAATTGAGATGTTTATCAGGTCTTTCATTACATTGTGCTTTGTAATCTATAAAATCATTTTGATTTAGACTTGCAAAGATAAAATACAAATGTGCTATAATTAAAGCATTGTGGTACAAGACATCAGAATGTGATACCCGATCCCTGTTTTCAGTTTCAAGTCTTGTGTATGTTTGGAAAAGGCATTGTATAGCAGATACATCATGAAAGGCATATGCTAATGGAATGCAATTATCAGTGGACTATGTTATATAGAAAAAGTATTATTGAAGATCTACATCCAACAAAAATGTAAGGAATAAGAAGTTGGAGATATGGCTAATACCCCATACATTTTGCTGGTCTTGCTTGACATTATGCAAATTGTCTGTACCTTTCTTGGAAAGGAGAATAACAACATTGCCAGAAGAAACAAATGTACGCAGGAAAGGCAATTAGAAAGGCAAATGCTCAAAAGAGATGTCTATTCATTTTGGATAAATGTGAAAAACATAATAAATGAGGCAATTTTGGTTTGTAAAAATGATACAAATGAAAAATAGGCTTTGGAAGAAAATACACAAAAGTTTTTATGTATATTTGTATTCATTAGCTAAAAATAAAACAGAAACAGGTCTCTGACAGCACAAGACCTCAGCCTAGTCCCATCCCCAGGGCTCAGCCCAAAGGTGGGTCCTTTCACCGAACTCTGGGCCTAGGCCAAGGCTTGATGCTGGGGCTCAATGCAAGGCCAGATCCTGGTCACCATGGCCCAGGCCTAGGCTTAAGTCCTGGGATCCAGCTGGGGCTGGGACTCATTGCAGAGTCTCAGGCCTGGGCCTGACACTATGCACTGCCTGAGGCTGGAATCTGGTGGCTGATAGCCTGGCCTAGGCCCAGGCCCAGGCCCAAAGCCTAGCTCTAGCCCCAGCCCCATCCTCAGGGCCCAAACTGAAAGCTTGGGCCTGACCTATAGCTGAGGCCTGGCCTGGGCCGAGATAGTGAAGCCCAGCTTGAGGCAGAGTCTTGGTCACCAAGGACCAGGCCTAAGCTTGATTATCGAGGCCCGGGTCTGATGCTGGGACCCAGCTGAAGCCAGGTCCCATTACAGAGTCTAGAGCTTGGGGCCTAGGCCTAGGCTTGACAATGGGGCACACACTGAGGTTGGATCCCGGTGGATGATAGCCAGACCTAGAGCTGGGCCCAAAGCCTAGGCCTGAGCCCAACGTCAGGGCCCAGCCGAGGATGGGTGCCATTGCTGAGACCCAGATCTAGACTTAAGCCCATTTTTCTTTTACAGTTAAATCAGTGGGGCCTTCTGCCATTGCAATCAATTTAAAACAAATGTAACCAATGAACAAATATTTTTTTCATTCTAAAACTAATGAAAAGAACCAAAACTAATTTTTTGCTTTTGCACATCCCTGATGCTCAAAAAAAGCATTTTTTGCTCAATGAGTGAAGGCAGGAGATAAAACTTTCTTTAGATTTGTAAACAAAAAGAGGAAAACCAAAAGGGGACTGCTAAGATATTAAAGGGAAACATGGGGTTTAATGACGAGGAAGATCAGTATAAAGCAGATATCTTAAACAAATACTTAGTTTTCACACGAGAAGAAAAGGGTGATCGACCAAAGGCAAAAGGCAAGGACATAAAGGACTGTGGATTAGAGATGTACAAAGTCAAAAAATGTGTTTCGGTTCATTCATTGGTTTCGTTTGTTTTACTCATTCATTTGTTTGCTATTATAGTCAATGGGGGAAGCAATGCAGGCTATTGTGGACTTCTAAATTGGGATTTTCTAATAATATCTAATGATACTAGTAGGAACACATCATCAGAAGATCAAAGGCATGCCAATACATCAATGTGACCCACACTGGGGGAAAATGGTACCAGCAATGGCAGGGGTTTCCCAAGGCACTATCAGAGGAACAAAACAGCAGCAAGAGTAGCAAAAGTGGGGCAAAGAGCACCTATAACCTCCAAGGCTGTATGAGAGAGGCAAAGCAGCACCAAGTGAGGTATGACGAGCTCAAGGCCCATGAATGGTAAACAAAGCACCAAAAGTGGCATAAAACCCACCAAGGCAGTGATAGAGGGTGAAAGCAAATGAAAGAGTGACATCAAAACCCCAAATCATCATGAGAGGAGCAAAACAGCTACCCAGAGTGGCAAGAATACTATAAGGCTCCAAATGAGGGGCAAAGGGCACCAACTAAAGTAGTATAAAGCTCTAGTCAGGAAAAAGCCAGAGGAAATCCTTGAAGGAGGCCAGATATTGTTTCTATCCCGCACATTTAGGTGAAGGAGCTGGATGTTTGTGCTTGGAGTTGGTCTTCACTGGAGGCAAAGATGCTACCGAATAGAAGCACAAATGCTCTTCATCCTTTTGGGGCCAGGGGAGTCTTTTCCAAAAGGATGGGTTCCAGGCTGCTGGCACTAACCTTTAAAATGGAGATAGAGCATTGTTTTAAACTAGAACAAGGAGGAAAGCCAACAGTCACTCAGCAGTGCGTGGTTTGGAGGGAGGTATCTTCAAAAAATACTAAAGAAAAAGGAAAGTTAGGGCAGAGAGGTTCCAATAAAAGCCAAACTAATCCATGTGTCTATAAATAAAACCATTCTGTGTTAAAAGATTCCAAATTATCCTTGTCAACTTATTAGCAGGTTATTATTAGAAACAAAAATCATACTTTGAAAATGTCTGTATGCCAATGCCAGAAGTCTAAGAAATAAGATGGGAGAGTTAGATGAATGAATGAAGAGTTAGATATAATTGGCATCTCAGTGACCAGGTGAAAAGAGGATTTCCAATAGGACAGTGCTATACCAGGGAACAAATTATATTGTAGTTATAGAGTGGATCAACTTAGTGGAGGGAGAGGGGTGGTACTTTATTTTTGGATGGCATAGAGTCCATCAGGATAAAGATCTTGAAGGAGACTAAATGCACAGTAGAATTTTTATGGGTATAAATCCCATGTGTGTTGGGTAAGAGAATAGTGATCCACTAATGTCTGGGTTGCAATGCCATCTAGCTCAACCACAATCACAAAAGTAGACTTCCTGGTTGGAGACATCCATAAAATTACAAAAATATGGGGCTATGGCATGAATGTCCATTGGTTCATCTTCCTTGTGGGGACAGTCTCTGGCAAAATGGCCTCTTTCTCCACAGCTGAAACATGGCAGCCTGGAAGAGGTTTGCGGTTGAGATGCAAAGTCCGGCTGGATCTGTGCTACTGGTTGTTGGGACCTCTGGCTCCTAGGACTCTGTCCTCCTCTACCCGGGTTGAGTGACTTCTCCAGGAACCATGGAGACTCAGGCATAGTCTGGGCCTGGTAATAGGCCTCCGCTACTTCCAGCACCTTTTCCAGCATAAGGAATGGGTATCGGCAAACCAATTGCCGCATAAACCATTTCAGACTGTCTAGGAACTGTTCTAGCAGGACTGCTTTGGCTACCTTCACTCTAGTATTTCCTTCTGGGTGTAGTCACTTCGAAGCAACATCCTTGAGTCTGTGGAATAGTTTCTTGGGTTTTCTCAGCTTGGAGAACTATCCGTTAAAACTGCTGTTGGTAGGTTTTCAGGGTGAGTCCCATTATCTTTATAATGGTGGCTTTGACTTCTTGGCATGTTGGCTTCCCTTCCAGATTGGCAGTTTGGAAGGCATCTTGTCTATTCATGGTGAGTAGATTTTGTACTCTGGCTACCTGAACATTCAAACATTTTCAGGAAACCATTGGTTTCTTATCCTGGAGTCATCTTAAGTAGTGGTGACACGTGAAGAGTACTGGTTATGACAGTTTACACAGCTTGTGCTATCTGGGTTAGCACCATATGCCGCTGTATCACCTGTACTTGCAGTGCCTGCTGCTCATCAATTTGACTTTACAGGGTATTCTGTAATTGCTGCTGCCCTGTAGCAAGGACATGGAACAATTCCTCTATCTTCCCTGCTTATCGAGCTGCCTCAAACTGGGTACCTTTCTGGGGAAAGGAGAGGTGAAAGAAAATACAAAAAAAACAAACCCGTAATGGCCTGCTAGCCCTGTCTCACTGCTTGAACCCTGACTGCACAGGCAAGCTTCCCCCTTAGCCTGTTGTAGCTACAGCAGGGTGAGGGGAACTGGGAGGCCCCAGGAAAAATAGAAAAAAAAAACTCTGCAGGGTTTTTTTTTTTTCCTTTCTGCTGAGGCTTTGGGCTCCTGCCTGTGCTTCCCACTTAGGCAAGAGATTGCACTTCTGACACAATATGCAGTAACTTGGGTGATAGCTGCTTGGAACCAGCCAGAAGAAATAAGAAGGCAGATTCTGGCTGTTTTCTTTTCGTGCAACTTATTTACAGTGAAAAACTAAGTGCAAAGCAAAAGAAACAAACGATGCAGCTCACCTTAAAGTTCAGATAACACAGAGATGTCAAACATAATAGGTTTTCCCCTACAGTATCTTCCTGCCTGATCTCTGGGGCCTGTCTAACTCTTCTGGGCCCTGCTTTCTTATGCTAGGCTGAAGAGATCCTCCCTGTGCCCAGAAACCCTTGCTAGGTTGGGACTTAAGGAGGACCAGGCCAGATAGCTGTGGCCAGTCCCTGAAGGAGTTTCCTGTAGACTCCCTACAATCCTAGTTATAGTTTTTGGGATTAATACATGGATACTATTTTTCAAGCTTAAGTAAACCCTTTTATTATTTGAACACCAATTTTGAAATCAAAGTTTTCTTCATGTATGCCTTTTGGATCATCATAAGAACATAAGAAAATGCCATACTGGGTCAGACCAAGGGTCCATCAAGCCCAGCATCCTGTTTCCAACAGTGGCCAATCCAGGCCACAAGAACCTGGCAAGTACCCAAAAACTAAGTCTATTCCATGTAACCATTGCTAATGGCAGTGGCTATTCTCTAAGTGAACTTAATAGCAGGTAATGGACTTCTCCTCCAAGAACTTATCCAATCCTTTTTTAAACACAGCTATACTAACTGCACGAACCACATTCTCTGGCAACAAATTCCAGAGTTTAATTGTGCGTTGAGTAAAAAAGAACTTTCTCCGATTAGTTTTAAATGTGCCCCATGCTAACTTCATGGAGTGCCCCCTAGTCTTTCTACTATCCGAAAGAGTAAATAACCAATTCACATCTACCCGTTCTAGACCTCTCATGATTTTAAACACCTCTATCATATCCCCTCTCAGTCGTCTCTTCTCCAAGCTGAAAAGTCCTAACCTCTTTAGTCTTTCCTCATAGGGGAGTTGTTCTATTCCCTTTATCATTTTGGTAGCCCTTTTCTGTACCTTCTCCATCACAATTATATCTTTTTTGAGATGCGGCGACCAGAATTGTACACAGTTTTCAAGGTGCGGTCTCACCATGGAGCGATACAGAGGCATTATGACATTTTCCGTTTTATTCATCATTCCTTTTCTAATAATTCCCAACATTCTGTTTGCTTTTTTGACTGCCGCAGCATACTGCACCGACGATTTCAATGTGTTGTCCACTATGACACCTAGATCTCTTTCTTGGGTTGTAGCACCTAATATGGAACCCAACATTGTGTAATTATAGCATGGGTTATTTTTCCCTATATGCATCACCTTGCACTTATCCACATTAAATTTCATCTGCCATTTGGATGCCCAATTTTCCAGTCTCACAAGGTCTTCCTGCAATTTATCACAATCTGCTTGTGATTTAACTACTCTGAACAATTTTGTGTCATCTGCAAATTTGATTATCTCACTCGTCGTATTTCTTTCCAGATCATTTATAAATATATTGAACAGTAAGGGTCCCAATACAGATCCCTGAGGCACTCCACTGTCCACTCCCTTCCACTGAGAAAATTGCCCATTTAATCCTACTCTCTGTTTCCTGTCTTTTAGCCAGTTTGCAATCCACGAAAGGACATCGCCACCTATCCCATGACTTTTTACTTTTCCTAGAAGCCTCTCATGAGGAACTTTGTCAAACGCCTTCTGAAAATCCAAGTATACTATATCTACCGGTTCACCTTTATCCACATGTTTATTAACTCCTTCAAAAAGTGAAGCAGATTTGTGAGGCAAGACTTCTGTGAGTATCAAGCTAACAGGATCATTCATCAAAATGCGCTATGGCGTTAACTCCCACAATAGTAATGGTAGCGCATATGCAAATTGTTCAAAGGGGCGGGATTAATGAAGGGCATTTTCACACTGTGCAATAGCGTAACACATACTTTTAGCTACACCTACTTTCCTGGCATTAAGCTATGCAAAATGCTCGTAATGCAATTCACGAAAAAGTTTGCAAATTGCATTTTGGTCAGTTTTGGGCTTATCTTTGTGAGGCTTATCTTATCTTTGTGAGGCTTTCCTCACTCCAAATAACATCAAATCTTCACTGAGGTGTACTGTGCTGTTTGTACGTCTCACTCTGCATGTAAATCTAACCCCAAAACTCTATACCACCACCAAAACCTCACCTTGAGTTATTGGCTGGCCCTCCTATAAATATATATCTATATCTATATATAAATAGTTGAATACTGTGAAGGCCACCCCAAAGCCTCTCTCTCTTCTCTCTCTCTCTCTCTCTCTCTCTCTCTCTCTCTCTCTCTCTCTCACAGTAGTGAACTACAAGTATCACAGGGCACAAAAACCTTAACACACCCCACGATACACTATCTATGCAAAGCGCTAATATATGTGCAGGAATTAAAAAATGATCATAGATGCCCTTTTTTCTTATCATGGGCGTTATCCATGCAAAATTATAGCATTTTGATGACTCTAGGGGTAAGTGGGAGAGTGACTGTGGAGCCACCGCAGCACCTCGAGTCCCGGAGGCTTAGGCCTCCTCTCTACCGAAGGAACTCCATGGCTGAAGTTTTGGTGCACGTGAGTGTTAGAGGTCCTGGAGAGTCAAGACAGCCTTGGGGCTCTACTGCAGTCCCTGCATCAGGGACCCTCCAACCGAGAAGGTGTTACAAAAGGAAAATCACTTTTCTTCTAAAATAGCTGCTCATGGAAATCATCAGAGAGGTGGCTGTGGCCAGCAGATGGGTGGGAGTTTGGTGTGCAGAAGAGGAACTGCACCTGGCCAGAACAGACGCAGCTGCCAAGGATAGGAGGGAAGGTGCCAATGGCTGATTTTGTCCTGTGGGCAGGAGTTTGCCCCATGGGCCATTGTTCTGTGATCTATGGTGATACTTCTGTTTTTCATTTGTTGCATTGTATATGAGTCTACTTTTTTGTCTGAACTTTACTATTTATACTTTATGGCCTGTATTTGTGACTGAGGTGAGGTAGTCTGCTAACTGGAAAAAAGCCTTGTACCTGAAGGGTTGAAGGTTCTCTGATTTTGGTAGAGGTTGGGATCCATGATGCTCCTTGGGTGCTAAAAAATGATTGCGCTTAAGCCTGCTGGATACTGAAATGCCTGCAGCAAGTGGTGATGATTTGATTGCTGTGTCAAGGACCCACCGCACCCCGCCCCACCTTGTTGCGCTCAATGACTTGTACTGAGGCCTCAGCACTAAAAGGTTTGCCTACTCCAGCCCTCGAGGAAAGGAGAGAGGACATGATAGAGCTATTGAAGGTCCTGGGGACAGCCCACATCTGGCTGAAGTCTGCAGGCAAAAAGTACACACAGACTTCAACCTGAATTTTCAAAGTGGACTTATGCTCAGAAGTCTGCAACTTAGCGGGCATAAATGTGGATTTATACACACTTTTGAAAATCAAAAGCACGAGTGCAAATGGTTTCCCCCACCCCCACCGTAACTCTGCCCCTCAAATGCCTCTTTCTAAAGTATATGAAAGTACACACAAAATTGCTTTTGCCCCTACTTTTATACAAAGCCTCCCCAAAACAGTTTTCAAAATCAATTTTATGCATGAAAATCCTTTTGAAAATTCAGCCCTAAAAGTATAAATAATGTACAGGAGGCAGGCATTTTCCATTGGAAAGCAATGTTCTAAGAGAAAATGTCATGATATGATGCTGAAGGGAGGTAAAGTCAGGTTTAACATAAGCAATTGTATTCATTGGATGGTGGAAATACTATGAGGTGCCGTCAGGAGCCAATCTCATGCTTCTTCCCTTCTTCCTGTTAGCAACCTGGAGTAGCCGGAGCTAGGAATGCTGTGCAGGCATCACAGAGGGAGACAAACCCAGCCCATTGCAAAACAGTGACACCTACTGGCTAACTGGAGGGAAGAGTCGTCCATGCAAGCAAGCTAAAGAAATGTTGATGCGAGCACTGGACGAGATAGGATGATGTTAAAAGTGGGAAAAATCCGTGGCAGCTGCACATGAAAGTTCAGAGATCTGTTCTGATTTAGCTGGAACTACAAAGGAGCAGGGGGAAGCAACAGGACAAACCTCCTCTCTTCCCCCTAAACCCCCCCCCCCCCCAAAAACAGAAAACTAATTGTGGGTTCATAGAAGCCTAGAATGTCATGGCAGATAAAGGCAGCAATCATAACCATAGAGCCCTAAAGTCTGTGCATGTTCTCATCTTGTTTCAATAACAGAGACCTTACTAATACCTGAACAGTTCAGTGCTTGACACACATTAGACTCATATTAATGTGAAATATCAGCAACACTCGTTTGAGCTGTGCTGACATTGCAAAGCATGAGCCCAACATGAGGAAAATATTAATGAGCTGCACTGTATGCAAATGTATGCCAAGCAGCTTATTAATATTTACATGGAGAAATGAGGGTTGTAATAAACCTCATGATCAGCATTAATCCTTGGAGAGTTAACTGCACCTGAAGAGGTGTAGTTACATTTCCCCATTCCCCAAGAGCATCGGCATGCTGATGTGCCTGCCAGTGCTCTCAGATGAGCCCACGCCCTCACTGTGATCCCTCAAGGGGTTAGGAAGCCCTAAATCACCCCCTCCCCCTTCTCCTTTCCTGGCACGTTTCCTCCCAAAGCAGATTCCCATCTGGCCTCCTCCCCAGCATAGCCCCCTCAACACATGTAAATGCTCAGTCTGTTGACGGAAACCGTGCCCCTACCCAATATGAAAAGATGTCCCCTCTCTAGCACCTGCTGCCCCCTGCCCTATCTGGAAGCCTCTGGGACGCCTTGAGGCAGGAGTGATCCCAGTCACTCCATCCCCGCTGGCACTGTCATTCAAAATGGCACTGGCTGACTTGAGGTTCCTCTTTGCCCTGCACGTACCACAGTTTAGGAAAGGCTATGGGGAAATGGATGCCAATTAAATGACAGACGCATCAATGTGTGTTTTTCATGCGGTTTGGTAATTAGCACCCCTCGATCTCCAGTTATGTCCTTGTTTCCCCCAACTAAGGATCCTCTATGTTTCTTTAATTCCAATCCTTGGTTTTTTTTTTGCTTAGAGTTAATTCAAAGTTTAACAAAAAAAAAAAAAATTTGGAAAAAAAACTCAAATGACCCAGAAAGATCAGTTTGCATCAATGTAGAATTTATAGTTCAAAATAAAAAAAAAAAACTGAAGGCAAAATAAATCAATAGAATGTTTCATTTTCTGCAGGTCAAGGAAAAGCTCATGGCAGAAAATGTTCTTGTTGTTCAACGTGTCATCTACCACTTCTGTTTCATTTATTTCCCAGCGTACATCTTGACAAAGTATCAAATGCATTTGCTGCAAAATATGAAGTAATCTTTAATTTGTACCATGGCAAACGGTCTCGGCAGGGTTTTATCAATTCTCGAGTCTCATGTAATGTTTTTTACTCTCTTCTGCAGGATTTTCCAGAAAAAAAACCCCACAAAAGTTTTTCTTTTAATCTTTAGAAGCCTTCACCAAGACAGTTTGACTTACTGACATTGAATCTGAAGGCTAACTACATTTTCTTTTATTGTATTCCATCTTGTTAAGGTTCTGCTCCTATCCACAGTTACCTTGAAGAAAGTCAATTCTCAGACAGCCAGGAAAGGCTTGCCCGCTCTAGAAGCCACACAGGAGCCCAGAATTCTTGTTGCTGCTCCATGATAGAGTGAGATTTCTCTGTAGCTGTTTTTCATCTCTAAGTGTCACACTTTTTCAAGTTTTTTTTTTTTTTAATTATACTTTGAATTAACTGTATGTTGCTGGAGAAGTGGGGTCACCCTCACTGGAAGCTGTACTGGAGCAGAGCCATGCTTGATTAAAGAAGCTGGGCTGTTCAGCAGCTCAAGCCTATTGATGGTCTTGGAAGGAGTCAATAGAGCTTGGGACGGGGTAAGAGAGGAGGATCAGGACTAGGAGAGGAGGTAAGGGGGGGAGGATGCTCTGGGTTTCAAGCTCCTGAGAAGGGCTGCTTTTATCTATGGGCAGAAAAAAGGGGCTCATGGAATGAGCACACAGGGCTCTGCTCCGATTATTGGCCAAGGCCCCGAATCTCAGGCAGCAGAGAAGAGCCATCTGCTTCCTGCTAAAGTCCCTGCCCTCTGAGGCATTATATGCAGAGCACAGTGCAAAGCAAATCCTGCTGATCCCTAATCCAGCCCCTCCTCTCTCTTGTTCCCGCCTCACCTCCTGTCTGCAGGGAACAGAAAGGGGGGTGTGGTGGAGTTTGAAGCTGCAGTGAATTGCAGAACCAAGAAGACTTCAGTTTTTGCATTTTATGATTTGTGATCCTTTACTTGTGTCTGGTGAAGGTCTGTGTTCTGTGTGTGTGTCCAATGTGAAGCATTCTGCTAGAGCGAGGGGGGTGAGGCGGGAGACCCAGGGTGTCCCCTCCCCTTCCCCTCACAGCCTCTGCGGATCAGCTGCATGCTTTCTCCACCACGGGACTAGGGCTGACATCACTGCCTGGAGGAAGGACCACAGGGCCGAGATGAAGGTGGGCCTCCTACCTACGTTCCAGACACCAAAGGGCTGTGCCAAAGGGTGTGCGCCTTCTTGCGCTCCATCATGTGACAGCTGCTTCTCAAAAGGTAAAGCAAACTTTTCTGATACTTCCAAAACTTGCTTTTTACACCTTAATCATTCCAGCCTATGATGTGGGCTACCCTCTTCCTCAAATGAGAGGCTACTCCTATGTTCAGACTGTGTTACTTCTCTCCCTCAAATGAGAAACCACACCAGAGAGTGTTAATGAGCTGTTCAAATCCTCTAATGCTGGAAAACATATTACAACTTAAATCCAGGTAAACTAGCCAAAATCACCATTTAAGAAACCCTAAGATCAGCTACCAAAATGCAGACAGCTGACTCAATATGTGTCTTGCATTTCAAAACTTAGAAACTGCAAAGACCTCCAACATCCCAGTGATATGGGCAAGAGAAAATCAAAGTAATTCCAACCACATACAAATAAAAGGACAAGGGCAAAAAGATACAAAAACTGCACACTAACAACTCACTCACAAATCAACTCCTCACATGCGATTTATGTGCACATAGACCCCACTACTTTTGGGCAGTGATTCTCCCGCTACGGTGGCTAAGGTAGCTACTAGGATATGGGGTTTCTGGAGTTATTCTGGGAGACACTAACTCCACAAAAGAGGGGCTAAGAGGAACATTTTGTTCTCCTTCCTGTCAGGTCTTCCAATAACAGGAAACAAGGGACTGAAACCCACTGAAGCAGTTTCCCAGGGGTAGAGAGGTAAGGCAGAGTCTTTGAAAGTATAATACTCAGAAAAATTGAATGTAAACTTAAAGAAAACACTTTATTTAACAGTTTTGTTTACCAAGAAAATAATGTAAACCAGTAGTTCCAATTCTTGTGAATTTAGAAAAGAAACATTTAAGGCAGAAAATACCGTTTTATAATAGTAAATAGTATTAAAGAACTCTTTTTTCCCCCCTATATCACCTTTCCTTCTTAGGATTCTTATTCCCTGTCAGGTAAGAATAATTGAGATATTATGTGTTAACACAATACATTATTCTGTCCTTTCAAAACTTTCTATCCTCAGTGTTCAGGCTGATCCTCAGGTGTGATGCAACAAAGAAGGAAACTATGTTTGTTGGTTTATATTATTCTCTTTAATGTTCTCTTTGCTTCACTTAGAAAAATATCAGTTATTGCACAGTTTCCTTATTTTCAGGCCTATGCAGTGTATACATGTAGTTTTCTGAAATTATTACTATCTTGTGTTGGCCAACAATTTTGTGGTGAACGATGCTTTCACGTAGCTGTCCTGTAATCCTTCCAACCTGTTTCTATTTTCCTCCCTGCAGCTCCCTCTTTGTCGCTCTCAGGTGCTGGATGCAGAAGGCTGTGGGCTGCCTGTCTCTTCACCTCGTCTCTCCCTCTCCTGGTGCAGGTGTTTGAAGTCCTGTCTATCTTAAAAAAATCAAAGCATGTGCTCCCTGAATATTCTATCCGTGACCCCCCCTCTTCTGAAGATGTGTTTAAATAATGTTTCTAAATGTGGTGTCTTCGACGTCTTATTGAACTGGTCTAACTTGGTGTGTAAAATAAAAGATAATCAGATCCCACCCTGATCTCAATAAAAGCGGGAAAGTGATTTGGTTCCAGGTTGGTTAAAAAAATCTTTACACACACAAGCTGGCACACCTAGAGCTCTTAAGTGAAAAACAGGTTAAACAAATTTATAGTTCCACTCTTCTGAAATATTACTGTTCTCAGAGGTTTTAAAGTAAAGATGATTAGAAATATCTAGTCCTGTTTCATAATGAACACCGAATAGTCACTTAAATTTCACAGTCATTCTCAGACCAGAATCTGAGCTAAGTACTTGTGCTGTAGAACTTCAAAGGCCCATTAACTCTCAGATTCTATCATAGGCTTGCCAACTTTTCCACAGACCAGGACTAGACACTCCAGGACAGAGGCAGTGGCACCCCTCCCCCTCATTTGCATAAAATAAAAAAATATAAATCATAAGAATAAAACCATACTAATAAAAAGAAAAACTATTTCAACACAGTTGATGAACAGAATATTCAATTCATAAATTTAAGAACATTTTTAAACAGCAATAACATTTTTCAAAATAGCAGACATATCAATTAAAACCCAATAATTAAAACTAAAGATTAAGAATTCCCTACTTTCCCATACCTGTGAATTCTAGATTCTAGAGATTATGTAATTATTGTGGATGGAAGTGTGCATGGACTTATTTCTCTCTCTCTCATAAACACACACACGCTCTAAAACAGGGGTATCCAAACTCAGGGCCAGATTTTCGGACCTACGCACAGGCGTAGATTTGTGCGCGCAACCCAGCACACGCAAATCTATGCCCAATTTTCTAACATGCACATGCAGCCGCGCGCATGTTATAAAATCCGGGGTCGGCGTGCGCAAGGGGGTGCACACTTGTGCACCTTGCACATGCCAAGCCCTAGGGGAGCCCCTGATGGCTTTCCCCGTTCCCTCCAAGGCTGCTTTGAAATTGGAGCAGTCTCGGAGGGAACTTTCCTTTCACCCCCCACCTTCCCCTCCCTTCCCCTATCTAACCCATCCCCCAGCCCTACCTAAATCCCCCCTACCTTTATTATTTAAGTTGCGCCTGCCTCCGGGTAGGCGTAGGTTGCGCACGCTGGCCAAGTGCCGGCGTGCAATCCACAGGGGTCAGGAGGGTGGGGGGTTATAGTAAATTAATTTTGGAGGTCTTGGGGGGGGGGGCGTCAGGAGGGTGGGGGTTTTTGTTAGATTTTTATTTTTTTATTAAAGATTTGTCTGCGAGCCAGATGCGGCCATCAAAAGAGCCACATCTGGCTCGCGAGCCATAGGTTCCCGACCCCTGCTCTAGCATGCATGTGTCCCTAGAAGTTGCAGCCCTGGGGAGAGAGGGAGATGGGAGAAGATGTTTTAGCTAACATTTATCTAGCTATTTAGTTAAATTTATGTATTTTAAGTTTATTTTAGTTATATTTTATTTTTACTTTATTTTAACATGTTGTAAACCGTTTTGATAAAATTTTATTTTAAAAAGTGGTATATAAATACTTTTAAATAAATAAATAAAATAGTTACTCAAGGGGTGCGTTTGTGCATGTGTTGCTTGAGATGGGGAATTTTTCTGGAATAACTGGGATGTTGTAGTACTGGTCCTTGGCAAAATGAGGGGGGGGGGGGCAAAGTAAATGCTGCTAGTAGGGAGGTGTATGGCAGAAAGGAGACCAGAGGGAAGCCAGGAAGGAAGGGGTGGAAAGAGGAGCCAGGGCAGATAACCATCCAGGATACAACATGCCAGGCCTAAGGTGATATCTCCAATGTGCCTCATCTGGGCAAAATCCCCAGCCTCCCTACTACTTTCCCATATTTTATGTTCACCTCACACCCTCTCCAGTCCTGTTGTTCTCTCTATTGCCCCCACCCCACCCCTACCTCGTTGCCCCTGCTTTGCTCCTCAGACACCAGCCATCCTAATCCTCTCTCCATCCATCCATCCACTATTTTCCATAACTGTGGTCCCTGTTCTGATGGCTGCAAGTCCCGCTTAGATTGAAGACAATGGTGCTGAACTGGACAGCAGGCGGCCTGTCCCAACCTGATCCCCACGTGACCTCGTGGTCCTGGTTTGCGGGCCTGGACTTTGGATTGGTGCCGAGACGGATGGCAGCAGACCCCCATGTGATGATGGCAGCAAGTCCTGCTGAGTCCCACATGCAGCAGTAGCAAAACTAAGGCAGCATTTCCTGTGAGCTTGAGTATGTGCAGAAGCCTGTTTTGTTTCCTGCATGTGTCCAGCCAGCTGATTGGTGCAGCAGCTAGAAAGAAAAAGTAATATGATTGGTCCCCAGCCTTGCCACCATTTTCTAACTCTGCTGCTTGCCTTGACTGGATTTTATAGTGTCCGGCTATACAGTGTAATCGAACATTGTACAACTGAGGGGAAAACCAGACTGTCCGGTTTAAAACCGGGCAGCTGGTCACCCTACTCTATCAATTTATGCAGCAAAGGTTCACAGTGTGTTCAGACTGAAAAGTTTATTTACACTTTTCAGTCAACAAGTAAAAAGAATATTAACACAGTGTGTTTATACACCTCAATGTCTCATACTCAGTAAATTTTGTCACTACAACAGTCTAATTGACATAAGCCAATAAAAATCTTGGCTGTAATTTTAAGTAACTGACTGTTACTATTCTTACCTGGTTTGCTCTAATTTGAACACAATTTTTAAATTACTATCTCATTCTTTCCTTTCAGTTTCACACTCCACTTTGTGTGTATTATCAACAATCCCCTCTGGATTTCAATCTTTCAGACACAGCAAGGGGCCCTATAAAAGGAGCAAAAGCAGAAGCAGCCTACACTTTTCTCTCTGTGCAAAACCTATCAAGCTCGTGGGGGCTGGTCATCTGCATATCCCTCTGCAGGGAGTTCTCATAAGCCTTAGCTTTGGCAGGCTTATGGGAAGATAGCAAGCTGACAAACAGAATCTTCAGTCCTGCTCTTCCTGCTGAGGTCATTCTACTTCAGTCCCGCCCACCCCTTGTAACTGGATGGGAAGACAAAAAAACAAAAAAAAAAACAAAACAACCTTATACTGAATCCCTCCCCCCCCCCCCCCACCCCAGGTGTCTAAGTTCACTGGGGTTGTTATTTTCCTGCCAGCACTGATAACAAGATGCTGTTTGTTTTTTATTCCCTGCATCCTATCCCCTAGAGAATCTTGACACACAGCTCCAGGACTCC
The DNA here is from genome assembly GCF_901001135.1 of Rhinatrema bivittatum. Classification (NCBI taxonomy): domain Eukaryota; kingdom Metazoa; phylum Chordata; class Amphibia; order Gymnophiona; family Rhinatrematidae; genus Rhinatrema; species Rhinatrema bivittatum. The sequence goes on along the minus strand of NC_042616.1, from coordinate 781,004,285 downwards.
TCAAACCTGAGACACTACAGCTCCTTTTCCCACAGGCAGACACATACCCAGTGTGAGGAAGGAAAACAAGCCACATCCCAGCATTGGGGCAGATTTTCAAAGGGGTATGCGCGTAAGATTTCAATGTAACCCACGAAAACCTGCCCCAAGCTCCCCTTGCACGCGCCGAGCCTATCTTGTGTAGGCTCGGCGGCGCATGCAAGCCCCGGGACGCGAGTATGTCCTGGGGCTTCGAATAAGGGGCTGGCCGGGGGCGTGTCCGGGGCGTGGTGATGGTCAGTGGTTGGGGCGGGAGGGCAGGGCAGGAGGTGTGATGGTGGTCTGGGGGCAGGGCCGAGTGCTCCAGCACAACGGCCTGTGACAAGAGCTGACCAATAGCACCAGTAGCCCCTGTGACATAGTAGGTCAAAGGCTATTGGCGCCATTTTGAATACCAGCTGTGTCAGGAGGGACAAGCATTTAGAGACAGGGATTCTTCAACTTGCAAGGCTCTCCTTGCAAAGCAAATATCAGCACAGCATTTAAACGTTGAAGAATCCCTGTCTCTAAATGTTTGTCCCTCCCGATGCAGCCGGGTTTGGCGAAACACGGGTTCATGTCGGGGGACCCTTCTTAAATTCTGTGCTTGTCTAAGCAATGGAGCTGCCGATGTAAAAATAAAAAGAAACCTTTGATGAAAAGAATCTGAAGTTGAGGGGACTTATTGAATTACCTGCACTTCCCTCTGTTTGGCATTAAAATCTACCCCAAAATGTTTAACACTGAATGCTTATAGAGGGAGTGTAATGATGGTAATGAGACAAAGAAGAGATACAGGGCAATTTTCAAATTGTCTGCAATGGGATAAAGTCTGTGGCTACATTTTCTCATGTACTTTCCCTATGAAATTTGTCACAAAGTATCTGCAGACACCTGCACCTGCTTTTTCTGTGGGCAGATGGTCTATAGATAAAATATGACCTGCCTACATTATTTTCCAATCACTCCCAGAGCACGTCCCCAGCAATACCCTCTTCTAAAAGTGCGTGCATTGTGGAATGACACACACCCTTTCAGTGCTACCCAGACTGTCAAGGTATTCGCGTAAATCACCAGTTACCCGCACTGATGGTTTTGAAATATGTTGGGAATGTGGAAAGCGAACTCTATTGTAAGGGAAGATAAAACAAACAAACAAACAAAGAAAAAAACAGAGATTCAACGGGCTTGATCACTTTGAAAGATTGGAATGAGGTTGGAATGAAGCAAGGAATAGTCTCTGCTGTGAAGCAGATGACAGCAAGGCTGCCAAAGAGACCAGGCAAAGTACACTGCAATTTCTGTAATAAAAAAGAACGCGTGAGGATCAGTGAAGTTAATAATAGGGTATTTGAAGTTAGTAACTACAGCTTGTGACATTCCCTTGTGAAATATTTAACTGTTGTTTTCTGCAAGCGAAAAATACAGCTAAAAACAAGAAAGTGTATATGAATTGAGATGGAGTTGTTTAGAGTGTTGGAATTTGAATATATAGAATATATTACATTTATTTTTGAGAAGTTGAGAAATGTAAACATTTTGAGGTCTATATTGAGGTAGAGCCGGTTAGTGGAGAAGTAATGTGGCTAAAGTTAGCCGGATAAGGGCTGAATAAGGGTCAGGAAAGCCAATTAGATGGATAACTATTATGTTATCCATCTAAATGGCTTTTGAATATGGATCTCTTTGTTTTTAAGAGAGTGGGGATAGGGCCAGGCCATGGATCAAAGATCCTCCTCCTTCCATATCCATTGATCCTCCACCTAGCAGACCGTTAGGGAGCTTTGCAGGATGCACTAATGAAGCTTAATTTGGTTTGTCTGTTCTTTGATTTCAAGATCACGTCCATGCTGATAATAGGTGAAGCTCCTCTCTAGCTGAAGAAAAGAAAGAAGGAACTAGTAGACATCATGCCTAGACTATGTCTATGTCTCAGAATGTTACTGTTACTACTACTTATCCTTTCTATGGTGCTACAAGACCTACACAGCACAGTTCAAATGCACTTAAGAGACAGTTCCTGCTCTACAGAGCTTAGAGTCTAGCTGAGATAAAATACAGGACAGATAATGGATTTGGGAAGTTTGGTTCTTAAAGACATTCTTAAAGCCAACAAGACTAGGATCAGAAGAACCAGGGATTGAGATTTAAAATTGGCTTCAAACAGTTACTATATGTGTTTGATCTTTAAGAGGGCAGTTTTCAAAGTTATTTCCTACCCTCGATGTGGTTACAACTACGCATGTGGTCCTACAATGCACACAAGTCATGGTTTTACACAAGTCACTTGGGACATTTTCTAACATGCGTGTGGCAATGAAACTACCAGTTCGCACAGTTCGCATACTCCATCTCTAGGTCATCGACACCCCTCCTGGCTCTTCAACCTCCCCCATTTAACCCAGACCCCTCACCTTGTCAGTATTTCACTTTTAAGACATTTGCGAACACTTACTCCAGATATAGAAACGGTGTAAAAATATATGCAAGAAAGATGCCAAATCTTCAAGCATAAATCTCTTATAAAATAGCAACTTTCTTGTGTAAATGTTGGCCCCAGCAGGGAACACCCCTGGTCCCCACCCTTTATTTTACACGTGTAGATTTTTCATGCACCCTTACTTACATGTATATGTTGTAGGTTTCTAAAACAGCATATTAGTATGTCCTATTTATATGAGTATATGCTGATTTTTACGTTCATAACCTTTTGAAAATTCACCTTATAGTTTTGCTTTGATTGTTAGTGCAAGCCCCATGGGCAAAAAGTATCTACCTGTCATTTGCAACCAATAGTGGGCAGTGAGATTATTGCTTGATGTGCTAAAAACAACATTGCAGGGTGATAAGAAAGAACATTGCTTTCATTTAAATGAAACTGGAAATATCAATGAAATTTCTATATCAATTCCTTTCATTTTCTGGAAAAAAAGAAAAAAATTAAAATTTTGTTCATGTTTCATTTTGTTTTGATTTGAAAAAAGATCCCCAAATTTCACATCCCCCCATTGCCACCAAACTAAAAAAATGAAAAAAAGCCATCCCAGGCTTAGCCAAAACTTTTCACCTCTCCTCCACTCTACCACTTAACCCATCGGTGACGTTTGTGATTTTTAAGAACTGTTCAAGCAAGCATATGAATGTTGAGTATTCATTTGAAATAAGGCACACAGTTTAAATTTATGTAGAAATACTGGCAAAAATATATTTTTTACTGGATTATTTTATTTCATCTTTTATTATTTTTATCATTTTATTATTTCATTATCTTATTATTTCAAGTTTGACTATGTAATCTTATCAGTTTTAATGTTTGTTTTTTTTGTATAATTGTACATCGTTATGCTTGAATCAGATTGATGGTATAGAAATGCAATAAATACATAAATAAATAAGAAAATAAATCTGTGGATAAAAAATGGGGAGGAGCAATTCCCAGTTGCTCTTGCACCATCTATGCTATATTCCAAAATAGCACTGGTCAGCCCTGCATATCATTATCTTAGGAAATTAGATGTTAAATGCAATTTTTGCATGCATGCTAACAATAGCACTTCAAGGTTCACTCCATTCTATTCCCTCCCTTGGTGTTGCCCCTTTTCCCTATAGGGAAAAGGATAAGTGCTGTAGACAGCAGGCATACTTTTCCCTGGATGGAAAGGGTAGCAGTTAAAATTCCTATGAAAATGTCCCCCAAATTCAATTTAAATGTAACTTGGACCTTTTTTTATTTAGAGAAAAAGAGGTATTGGTGAGTATGATATAGCTAAATGCTAGGGAAAAGTCTGATCCTGCAATTCTGATCCAATAGCCATATTTGGCATCAAGAAAAAAAATTAGTTTTCACTACTGCTACAAATGTACACAGGGCACTTCCTTCTTCCCCTGCTATTGCGCAATTAGATGGTTGGGCTTGATGGGCCTCTAATCTTCTTTTCATCTTACCACCTATTGGACTAATTCATCAAGGTCTTTTCCATAGACAGAAAATGGGAAATAAACCTTAGGGGGCCAATGTCCAGAGTATACTTCACCACTTAGATCCTGTGGGGTGAAACTATCACCTGCAGCATGGCCAAGTTTGACTAGCTAAGGTCACTAGCCAGCTTGGTTTGCGAAACAATGGGTGGCTCAGGAGGCAAGCCCAGGATGGGCTCTCAACATAGCTGGCCAGCTCTGATTTTCAGCGCTAGCCAGACAAGTTTGGCCAGCTAAGTTGGACACTCAAGTGGGAGGAATACATTTTGATGGTCCAAATTTTTGACCAGTCAGATTTAGAATGATTTCCAAAAACCTATCTGACTAGGTTTGATTGAATATCAATTTAACTTAGCTGACCAGATTTTGGCCAATTCAGTCAAGCACTTATAGAAACATAGAAACATAGAAATGACGGCAGAAGAAGACCAAACGGTCCATCCAGTCTGCCCAGCAAGCTTCACACATTTTTTCTCTCATACTTATCTGTTTCTCTTAGCTCTTGGTTCTATTTCCCTTCCACCCCCACCATTAATGTAGAGAGCAGTGATGGAGCTGCATCCAAGTGAAATATCTAGCTTGATTAGTTAGGGGTAGTAGGGGTAGTAAGCGCCGCAATAAGCAAGCTACACCCATGCTTATTTGTTTTACCCAGACTATCAGCTCGATCCAGTATCGTCCGCATCGAGGATTGCCCGTCTGTAACGTGCTCGTAGCGCACAATTCGGGCGCGCAAGGCAGTTCGGCGATACAGTGTCCAGTTTCACGCGTCCGTATCGCTTCTGAAAACAGACGCATAACCCTTTCCGCACCCGGCATGTAAATGAACGAAAAAGCTGTATAATGAAGGAATTAGCTATTCCCCTGCGATACTGTAACGGGCGCTGATATTATCTCCTCCGTAACCCGCTGTTCTGCCGCGGCCTTAACCTGCTAGTTTACCGCCTCCCCCTAGTAGGAGTTAGTGTAGTGTAGTGTAGGGTAAAAAACATTGCTTACCCGCCCTGGTCCCGTCCGGTCTCCTGCAGCCCCGTCCGGACCGGACGGGGCTGCAGGAGACCGGACGGGACCAGGGCAAAAAAAAACAAACGAAAAAGTAGCAAGGCTCGGGCCTGCTATGGTAAGTGTAAAAAGTGTAAAAAACAAAAAACCTGTGTGTTATATAAAAAAATAAAACAATTTTAAATACCTGTCGGAGGTGGGCCGTGGGTCCAGGGCGGCCGGTGGGCGGCGGGCAGCCATCAGCGGCATCCGGTAGTCCCTTCTCCCTTCCAAAATCGCCAAAATCGCCAAAATCGCACGGGCGGGTCGGCAGCGGGGGGGGGGGGGGGGGGGGGGGGGGGGGGGGGGGGGGGGCGGCAGCAGGATCCGGGAGCGGCGGGTAGGCAGCAGCGGGGTCCGGGGGGTCCGGGGCAGCGGCAGCGGGGGGGGCGGCAGCAGGATCCGGGAGCGGCGGGGTCCGGGGGTGGCAGCGAGATCCGGGGAGCCAGCAGCGGCAGCATGTTCGATCGCGCAGGCAGGTAGGTGGCAAAGTAAAGATGGCCGCCTGCACGGGAAAATCGTGCAATTGGCCGCGTGAAGACGTGACGTCACGACGTTTGGCGTCACGGGGTGTGACGTCACGTCTTCAGCGGCCAATTGCACGATTTTCCCGTGCAGGCGGCCATCTTTACTTTGCCACCTACCTGCCTGCGCGATCGAACATGCTGCCGCTGCTGGCTCCCCGGATCTCGCTGCCACCCCCGGACCCCGCCGCTCCCGGATCCTGCTGCCGCCCCCCCGCTTGCCGCTGCCCCGGACCCCCCGGACCCCGCTGCTGCCTACCCGCCGCTCCCGGATCCTGCTGCCGCCCCCCCCCCCCCCCCCCCCCGCTGCCGACCCGCCCGTGCGATTTTGGCGATTTTGGAAGGGAGAAGGGACTACCGGATGCCGCTGATGGCTGCCCGCCGCCCACCGGCCGCCTGGACCCACGGCCCTCCGACAGGTATTTAAAATTGTTTTATTTTTTTATATAACACACAGGTTTTTTGTTTTTTACACTTTTTAAACTTTTTACACTTCCTGGTGCCTGTCATTTCAAATGTCATTTGAAATGACAGGTACCAGCGCACCCAGGTTACTGTATAGGCGCTGTTACAGCGCCTATACAGTAAAATGGGTTGCGCGGGCATAACCCTTCCCTAACGCTTCACAGCCGCGGCATGCATTTGCATGCGATTAGAGGAGAGTATCGGGGAGTTAGTGAAGAGAACTGTGCGTGCGGGGAGGAAGGGTGCGCCTGACACTACCTCACTGTTTTTTACCGCGGCCTTACTGGATCGAGCCGTATGTTATACAGCCCTTATTGGTTGTTTTTCTTCTCCCCTGCCATTGAAGCAGAGAGCTATGCTGGATATGCATCGAAAGTGAAGTATCAGGCACATTTGGTTTGGGGTAGTAACCGCCCTAGCAAGCCAGCTACTCCCCGCTTTGTGAGTGCGAACCCTTTTTTCTTCTCCCCTGCTGTTGAAGCAGAGAACTATGCTGTATATGCATTGAGAGTGACGTATCAGGCTTATTTGGTTTGGGGTAGTAACCGCCGTAACAAGCCAGCTACTCCCCTCTTTGTGAGTGCAAAATCCTTTTTTTTCCACATTTCCTCTTGCTTGTGAGTGCGAATCCTTTTTTCTTCTCCCCTGCTGTTGAAGCTATGCTGGATATGCGTGAAGCATCAGTTTTTCTTTTCGCCTGCTGTTAAAGCAAAGAGCCATGCTGGATATGCATCGAAAGTGAAGTATCAGGCACATTTGGTTTGGGGTAGTAACCGCCGTAACAAGCCAGCTACTCCCCTCTTTGTGAGTGCAAATCCTTTTTTTCCACATTTCCTCTTGCTGTTGAAGCTTACAGCGATGTTGGAGTCACAGTAAGCATGTGTATGTTTATTGAATAAGGGTATTGTCTCCAGGCAGCGTCCCTTTAAAAAATTTAGACCCCCCAATGAATTGGCCCTTATAACTCTAGTTTTCCTAACAATTCTACTTCTCAGTTCTCAGAAAATATTTATGGAATTTCTTTTTCTTATCTACTTCACTCTTTTATTATATTAAACAATAAATAATTTTTTCATGGCTTTCAAAACTCCTTACTCCAGGAATTTGGTTTAGTTTTCCATCACGCACATAACAAAGAACTTGACATTTTTCTTGTAAGATACCCAGTATCATAATTGTATCTCTGACTTTTACTTTGAAACTTTTATCAAAGCAAAAGGAATATTGGTCTTCAACAGAGATAAATAGTTTCTGTTAGCTAAAACATCCAACAGATTGCAGGAGAAGGAATCTGGCAATGCGCATCAGGAATGCATGCATTCCATCTGCAATTGGATTTTTTTTTTTATTCAGAAAATAAAGTAATACAATAAATTACCTATCTGCCATGATAAATGTGAATTTAAAAAAACGGGTGCAAAAAGACAAGGACCCTTTAAGAAACAAGCACAGGTTATGTCTTTTCATGTGCAAGGTGAATGCAACCTTAATTGTGAGCAGATGTCTTACAGTCTGTGCAAGGTGAACAGAATCTTAATCAGCCACAGAAGTGTTTATAATCTGATGCACAGATCCAAGGTTCCATAGCTAATGACAGGACCATGATAACTCTGGCTCCAGCTGGCATGCAAATGTGAATCTGGACTCACTGCTTCCACTTTTACCATTACCTTTCTTCACTGGTGTGGAGGAATGGCTTAGCAATTAGTTACAGCAGCAGGCTGAGGACCAGGGAAATCAGGGTGAAAATCTTGCTTCTCCCGCTGATACTCCTTGTCACGTCACTCTCCAGGTGGCAGCCTAGATTGTAAGCTTTCTGGGGCAGGGAAGCTACCAACTGTACCTGAATTTGTAACTCATCTTGAGCTTGGATTTGGAAAGGTGAGTAATGAAATCCAAAAGTCAACTGCTGAACTGGCAGCGTGGAAGGACCTTTCAAAAACACCATCAGAAATGTTTTACCCTTAGTAACTTCAAATCACCTCTAGATCAGAGGCTTTACTGGCCTGGGGGATCCCAGCCAGTAAAGTTATCCGTAATGAGATAAATTTGCATGTAATGGAGGCAGCACATGCAAATCTACCTTATGCATATTCATTGTGGATATCCTGAAAACCCAACTGGCTGGGGGTCCCCCAGGACAGGTTTGGGGAGCTAATGGTTTAGATGAATATCTGATAAACTAGACTAAATGTAAATGATTAGAATTAATGCAGAAAATAACTCCCAAAGGCACTCCCATGGGCAATTCAGAGTTTTACACACAAAAATGGCCACCCAATATGCACATATGTCTTATTCCTACGTAAGATTACCAGGACTGAGGAAAGGCGCTCCTGGGGGTGGAGATGAGGGAGGGGTTTGCATCTGCACACAGACTTTTCCATTTCCTGAAAACTTTGTAGGTGTAACTTGTGCGAGTAGATGACGATGTAGTGGGATAATTTTGAAAGAGGACTTGTGTGTGTGTGGGCCTGCTTTCAAAGCAGGTGGAGTATTCGTACTTTTCTGCTGCCTGACTTATTCAGGGTGTTTGGAAATTACCCCCATGGAGGGCAGTTCTCTCGCAGCCTGCCCAGCGGCAAAGTTCATCGTACATGCAGACTTTACCAAGTATTTTCAAAGGGAATTTACGCGCATAAGTTTGCTTTTGAAAATCTTCAGTAACTGGCCGAGTATGCAGAGAAATGACCTCATACCTTCAGCAAGTGGGCTGCAGCTTGTGTGGGGCAACTTACATGCAATACTTTTATAAAAACCAAAAAATGGGCAGGCAAATCACACCCTTCCCCCCTCTCAATGCTTCTCCTTGGTGCATGTAAAAGTATGCACAAAGCCCAGTTTCACTCGCACTTTTATGTGAACTCACTCCTGATTATTTTTCAAAACCTCATTTATATGCATAAAGCAGGGGTTCATGCATGCAACTCAATTTGAATATCCACTCCCGAATGTGCAAATGTTCTCCTGTCTTACTTTCAATCTGTTCCAGATATCCTGCTACCCACCTGTTTCCCCCCTCCCCCACCCCCAGGTCCTCGTTGAAAAACAAGGCTTTTGTTCTTCCTCTCACTTTCCCAGTGAACGAAATACACTAATACAATCACAAACCGCTGCACCTGAATGTTTCAGCACTCCTAAAAGGAAATAATTCAGGGCTTGATTCGCCCTTGCCGGTTTTGGGGTCCAGAGGGAAAATATCCCAGGCTGTTCAGGTTTCCACAAATTCAGCTTATCCTAAAAGGGAATGCTTAACAGATGTCTGAGCTGGCTAGAAAGATATTTAGCGGCGCTGGCTCAGATAGCACATACTGGGTGCTGCGGTGTGACACTACCATAGACCCTCCATTAAGGCCTTTTGCTTGAGAATGTCTTTGGGGATTCCTGGGGTTAATTCTTCTTTTACATCCATAAATACAATATACATATCCACATAAAATACAAGAATTCCCACATAATGTGAAAAAAAAGTATATCCTGACTGAGGGCCCACGTGTTTCGCTGACCTCGGCTTCTTCAGGGGGAAGTTCCTATCAGCTTCTTAAACAATAACCTATTGTGCTGTGCTGGTAATATTCATCTATCAGATGGTAGCAATCTTCAGCTGCCAAATGGGGTCACCGAGGAATTCTCAGCTTTTCCCAGCCTCACCCAGCAAGCTTCCATGCTGCTCATTCTTAGTTATTGAAGTAGTATATATCATTAGTATGTTATTAAAATATCTATTTTTAGGGACAGCGAGGATTTGAAGAATGTCAATGTTAAATTGTGATTCCTTTGGTTTATTTATATGTATACAATGGAAGGAATCTGTATTCACCTTCAATTGTATTTTGTGCCTTAAAAAATGTTGTATGTGGCTGAAGGAGGCAAAAAGCAAATAAGAAATAATTAATGCTCACCAGAAAACCCAACACGCAGAAGGGGCACAGGACTAAGGACAGATCTCGCTCTCGCTTTGTGCACTGCAGAACCTCACCGCCACTACTTAATTGCGACCCAAATATAAGACCTTGCATTTTTTAGAATTAAATCTTAGCCACTAGGCTCTAGACCATTCCTCAAGCTTCACTAGATCCCTCCACAATAATTGCTTCCAGAAATGCTGAACAGAATCAGTCCAAGAACCAGTCCTCGCAGGGCACCCTTGGGAACCCCCTTTTCCTTCACGTGAACTCTGTTTACACGACTCGTTGCCGCCTCCCACTCAAACAATTTGTAAATCAGTCACTCTCTTTAGGGCCCATACCTAGGGTGCCTGCCTATATGTTGCATAGGCACAACTACATGTCAAACATTTACTGATATCCATGTACAATATAGCTAGCGGTGTCCCCTGGTCTAACTCTCTGCTCACCCAATCAAAGAAATTGATCAGATTTGTCTGATTGCTGTCTCAGTTCCATTAATTTACTCACCCTTGAGGTCAGAGTAACTGGCCTGTGGTTCTCAGGCTCCTTGTTTCCTCTTTTGGACAGCGGGTCATCAAGATTTGTACATTCCCAGGTTACAGGAGTTTTTGATGGGAAGTTATGCGTGTGTTGTTCATGCTATTTTTTCCCCCCTTTGTTTCCTATAGTGCAGGACTGCATAAGCATTTCAAGGACAATTTTCAAAGGCAATTTTCAAAGGCAATTCTGCAGATAAAACAGTCTTATGTGCAGAAAATGGGATCTTTGAAAATTGCCTATCCTCTCTACATCCAAAATTGCTTGCATAACACCTGTACTTTACATGCAGAGAGAGGAAGCATTCCTGGGAGTGGTCAGGAAGGGGTTAGTGCTTATGCATGTGTGTGAGTGTGCGATTTCACTGAAAAAAATACCCATGCAAATAACAGCTGCAGATCTTTGTGCGTACTTTTTCTGATCCAATTTTCAAAGAAAGGGTTTTCCCTTTGAAAATTGACAAAGTCTATGGATAAAAGTACCCATAGACTTCCACAGTTTTAAAGTTGCCCTCTTCAGAACATATTTAAATAAGGCTGAGCAGGGATTTAAGTATAGGCAAGCATTTGGCTTCCTGCCCTTAATTTGTGCTGACATCATAACCTAAGCATACTCTGTATGTGCCCCAAGCACTATTTGAGATATTGCTGATGTAAGAAAAACAACTTAGCATGGCCATTAAGGGATACTGGACCTCTTGCATTATTCTAATGAAACTGGTAATATATTATACACCAGCAGCCAGCCTAAAGCTACAAATAAATAAGGTTTACTGGGGTTTTCTGAAATGCATGAGGTCTTTTGGTTACCTTTTTAAAACAGTACATCTGGTTTATTTATTTATTTTGCAAGTATGGCGAATCAGCTTTGCTCATAAATTTGTGTAAGTCCCTTTTTTTTTTTCGGTGGGGGGTGGGGGGAGAGAAGAAGGTAACTGGCCCCAAAGAGAGTCCGAGAACTTGTGAGTTTAGTCACTGCATTTGAAGTTATTATTGAGTACTGATTTGCCCCTATTCAGAGTTCATTTTCAGTGGAGATCCTAACTGATAATATATGCAGGCAACTTTTCAACCAGTACAAAGCAAGCTGATTTTCAGACATGAGGTGCCCGCTTGCATGATACTTGCATATCAACATGTTATGCAGCCACAAGTGGGCACCTACATTCAGAAGCTGTTAAACAATGGAGTAAGCTACACACCCTAGAGTGAATTTTAAAAGGAGTGCACATGCACCAATAAACATGTGTTTGTGGTGCGTGTGCCAAAGCCAAAGTATTTTGTATCGTGCACGCATCATGTAAAATACATATACATTTTCACCAAAATGTACGCACGTTTTTGTGCGCAAATCCACGTGCATTCTACATAGGCATGCATCGATCTGCGCACACGTGCAAGCAAACACGAGGGTGGGACTTCCTGGTTGTGGGGTGCATCCTGTCAAAATGCCAGCACGAGCAAGGCAGCTAAATTTCACCACCAGAGACGTTGCCCATCTGGCCTCCCTGGTGGTTGCTAACGAGGGACACCTCTTCCCAGTGCCTGGGCAGAGAAGGAACCTGTGCCAGCTGAGAAGGGCCTGGAGGGACCTGCTGCACTCCATTAACCAGCGGGCTTCTTACCAACGTGATGTAAGTAGAATTTGGATACTGTGATTATCTAAGCTAGTGCATAAGGGGGGCACTGAGGGAGTGTCATGGTATGGATATGTCTTTGGGGGGGTGGGGGGGGCACAAGAAGCCACCATACAGGGTGATATTAAATAGATCTGTATGGAGACAGTAATGGTTTAACTTGACATAACTAGCATGAATGTCCATTCACTTACTATTTCATACTAGGTAACAGACATATAGTAAGCCAAATTTACATGGAATGATTGAAGCCTTATAGGCGCAAGTTTAATAATGCTGTAAGAAAGAGTTGGTACTTACTTTCTCAGGGATTAGAAAATTGTTTGATGTTGATATGTCTAGGAATACCTCGCAAGCCAGTCCTCAGGGAACACTGAGTCACTCAGGTTTTCAGGATTCTCACAAATACTAGGCATGAGACAGTCTGACATGCACTGCTGCCATTCTCTCCAAATGTATATCATGCATGCTCCTGGAGGATATCCTGAAACCCTGCCTGCCCAGATTGCTCCAATGACTGACTTGGGAAGTACTGACTTACAGGATAGCAAACCATTTATAAGACATAGATTAGGACCACTTGCAGGGTTCTTGGTATTCTACAAGGATATTCCCAGTAGTTGCATTGCACAGATCCGTGACTCATGACCTGGGGTATCATGGTCCTTCATGGAGGCTCCATATTCAGGTACACTTTAGGTGCAGGTGCCAGCACACCACTTCTATGTGCATTAATGGATTGCCAAGAGCCCCAACTCAAATCACATAGTAGTATGGAGGTCATATTACCAGCTACAGAGCACACCCAATGCTCTCATCTTATTTTTTTTTCTATAGCTTGAGGACCTCAAGAAGAAGGCCCGATAGTTGCACCTCCAAAAGAGGAGGTGGCTCAATCGGCTGCATGCTCAGCAGGATGGAGCTGGTGGTAAGTAAACCTTCAAGCCTACTGGGTACTTTCCTCATAAAAAGAAAATGTATCTGTACCTATAACTGGACATAATTCTCACAAACGCTTTTGTTTTAAGGTGCTGATGAAAAGGGTGAAATGGAGGATGAAAGGGAGGAGGAAGCCCCCACACAAGTAGCCACTGCCACTGGGGGGAGAGCAGGATGCTCTTCCCTCACCCCCATTACCACCAAGGGAGGAAGTGGCAGAGATGGAGCCACCCCTCATAGAAGAGGCGCACCCTGGGCCTACAGCTGGTCCAGATCCCTTTCTCATTCCTGTAGGGCCTCCTCCTTGTTTTGCCCAGGGAGTTAGGGATGCAGAGACCCAGACTGGCCAGGCATCTATGGCCCTCTACTTCATCCGCTACACCCCCAGCTCATCAGCCAAGAGGCTCATCATCGGAAGAACATTCTCCCGACGATGAGCCTCTCACAAGGCGTGGGTTCTATGCTTTCCTTAGGGGGATGGCGGCAGAGCAGAGAGCTTTGCATGCCTACCAAAGGAGGGAGCTCGGGATGCTACCTGCCCACCTATGGGCCAGACAACTCCTGGGGGCAGCTGTAAGAATCCTGGGTAGCAGGATGCCACCATCCTCAGCACCCTCCCGTCTCCCTCCCTAACTCCCTGGGATTTTTTTTTTAACACTTTTGTACAATCTTTAGTCCCTAGATTTCTAATATAATTATTTAGACAAAATTCACCTGTCTGTGTTTATTGAGAACCTACTGAGAGGAGGAAGGGGGAGGGGGGGGGGAAGGTGGTTTTGGGAGAGGGAGCATCTAGTGACAGGAGGGAGTGGGGGAAGGGGGAAGTTTTTTTGGGAGAGGGAGTACGTAGTAAGAATATAATAACTTCAAAAAAAGAAAAACAGATCGTAACATTCAAAACTCAACACATAAACAACTCAGGTAGTTTATTTCACCTCAAAGAAATGTGCCAGCGGTCAAGGAGGGAGAGCCATCTGGCAAGAAAAGAAGTGTGCAGGTATGAGAAGCATCTGCGCTGGAGGGAAGCTCTGGAGTGCAGTCATCATCTCCACTTTCAGCATCGATGAGCGATGACATCGACATTCACCTGAAAAAATAAATCAATATTAAATACATTTGCAGGGGAAAATTCAAGATGGCAGTGTGAATGGATGCATATTCAGCTGCTTCTCCTAATTTTCCTTGTACTTATTTTTCCTTTTTGAAATATGCTACATAAGAGGAAGGGTTGAGTGAGGGCTTTCCCTTCTAAGCTCTCGCTTCCACTGGGCCAGTGTTCCATCCTTGAATATGCCTCCTCCACCCCAGAAGTTTGGGCTTTGAGCCCCGTTGGCATGATGACGAGAGGAATCCTGCCTTTGCCGGGGAAAATTTAACTCAGCCCACTGGATATTAAACTGCTGCTGCCTGCAAGTATTCAGAGAAACGCCAGCTTCGTGGGAGCGCTTGGTGATGACCTCATAGTTGCTGCTCAAGAAGGAAGTTGTCAGTGTCTCATCTGTATGGGGAGACAAGTTCTTTGTTGTCTCTGGGGTGGGCTTCTGCTGTGGAGGCAGAATGCGCTGTGGGTGACTCTGCCTCAGAATTGACACCGGAGGGGAGTTGCTACTCCAGAAGGCGAGTGAGCTGTTTCTCATGCTCCCCATTTGTTTGTTAAACCGACAGTGGTTACATTGGTTTCACTTTGGGATTTAATTGTGAGCTTATGCCGATCATTTGGTGATCACTCACGACATTTAGAGGCTGTTTCCCAGAGACTGGACACAATTGCTCAAGACATTCAGAGAATCCTTTAGGAACCTCAGTCTTTGGGGAAGGATGTTAAGGACATTCAAGCAGGAGCGCTATTTTTTTACTAGAAGGCTGGAAGTTATGGAGAATCAATTCAGACATTTGAATTTGAGATTCACAAACTTTCCTAAAGTTCTTGGGCAAATTACTCCGTTTAATGCTTAGGAAGTATATTATTGAAATCTTGAAACTTCCAGTTGAAAAAATTCCTAATCTTAATAGAGTTCTTTTTCTTCCTTATAAATCGAGTACCAGTCAACTGGATCATCCTCATTATAATTTGTCTACATTTTTGGAAAATTCCACTCTTGAAGTGTCTGAAATGTTTACGTTGCTTTTTTCTTTTTTGTACGTGCAGGATCTAAGTTTTTTGATGAAATCTGAGTTTCAAAATTTAAGTGTTGGTTTCTTAGGAGCACAAGTCAGGATTTATCCTGACATAGCTAAGGTGACACAAGAATGACACAAATATTCCCTTCAAATGCGCCATGAAGTTTTTGCTCTTGGCCCTTCATTTCTTTTATGTTATCCTTGTAAATGCATTGTGAAATTGAATAATAATACTTTACTTTTGTCTTTTTTTGATCCTGAACAGTTAAAGGGGTTTCTAAGTGCTAGGGAGGTGAGCTCAGTATCTAACCCATAGGTTCCCATTGTTTATCCATGATATATTAAAGTGGCAGTAGTATACAGGTTTTTATTGTATAATAAAGAAACATTTCTTATGTTTCTTTTTGCTCCTCTAAAGTCTGATAATTGTTGCTCTTTATAGAGTGAGGAAGATTTGTTTTTCAGATTTTTGGATTATACTGTAATATTGTATATTTAATAGGTACCTCTCTTGTGGTTACTGTGCAAAGATTTATTCTTTGTATGCATTTTTTAAAATTCTCAATAAAAGAAAAAGAAAAGAAAAGAAGAGAAATGCATTTGCATTACAACCTTCACACATTTCTGAATATCCCCCGGGACCCAGAAGGCATGCCACTGCTTACAATTTGGAATGCAGCTACTCATGTATAGAGAAAAGATGAGTGAAGAAGGATGGTGGGACAGGCAATGGGCGAATTCAGGAAGGAGGGAGAGGCATCTGGCAAGAGACCTGGTGTGCATGTGTTGCTATCCTTTCTTTAGTGGCAACTAGGGGCTATTTAGTGGTCAACTGGCCAGAACTACTGTTCCACTATCTCTTAGCTAACCTGCAGGGATGTTCTTCTCTCGGCTCTCAAATTTTCATCCCCTTTCCCCCGGGCTCTCACTCTGTATTGCTCGGTGAAGAACAGGAAAGGGTCATAGTGTGGCTTACACAGCAGAACTCAGAACACCCACACAAAGGGAGGGATTTAGCAATAGTCAGAAACTGTTGAGCTCGTGGATGGCGCTCTGGGCCACTGCTTTACCCATTCCTGGCTGGGTTGCCTTTTCATCTTCTCAAGCTCTCACCCATGGCCTTGTTGCCTCTGTAACTGATGAGCACACAAATGAGAGTAAGAAGGAGAAGACAGTATTTTCAGGGGATGGTGGAAGGAGAATGATGATGGAGGCTCAGTGCAGAGAAGATGAGGCCTTACGAATAGACAAAGTCCAATTCTCCTCCTCAGCCCTGTGAGCCAGCATTTCAATCCCCCCTGCAGCCCTTCTCCTACCTGGCTCAACAAACATGTAAAGAGTGTGAACAATAGTATAATAGTATTCTAAAAAATCCTATTAATAACCCTCTTAGCCCTATGGCCCAAAGATGGAAGAGAAAATAAATGCTATAGTGCAGTTCCTAAACACATGCTATGCTATGCCTACATGTTTTTTAAAAAGCTGTCTTTATTATTAGCTGTACCTTACCTAGTCATCTCCATGCTCACCAGTGTTAGCTGGAAATCCCCTGCTAAGGATGACATAAAACATCTCTTCAAAGATCACCAAAACAAGAACTTCTGCAACACCAACCTGTGTCTATCTCACAGCTTATTTGAAAAGTAGGACACGCAGGCTCATGTGCTTTTGTCTGACTCAACCCCAGCTCTCAGCCAAAGGCAATCATGCGCTCCAGCTCTAGCACTTCCACATATGGTAAATGCTAAGGGCGAGCTGAGAGACCTGATTGAAGGTAATCCTGTGAGCTGGGCTCCCACCTGGAGACTGAGGTGAAGTATAATTGTCAGCAGCTGTTTCACATTCACTCAGATTAATCGGTGGCTCACCAATATTGGCAAACGATTGAGTTACAAGTGTAAATCCAACTTATTTTATGTGTACTAAATAATGTTCCTAATAATGCTATTACAAGTAGATTTTAAAAGCGTTACCTGTGCAAAAACAGCCCCGTACACACGTATGTGGGCTGCGCACGAGCAACGTGAATTTTAAGAAGCCAGGAAGTACATGCGCCAAGAATAAGGAGGCAGAAAACGGGTGGGGCATGGGTGTTCCCCAGACTTACATGTGGAACCCCCAAATTCTGCAAGGCTGACTACGTCACATAAACTCCACGATCAACCGTGTGCTCTTTTGAGGACAAGTGGAAAAAGTCCCAATATAATACTGATAATCCTCCTTTCCTCTATTTTCCAAATCACAAAAAAAGATGTAATAGGCATCATTGATTTAGTGTGATCACTTCCTTAGTCAGCCTTATTGTTGCGGTCTGCACCGCTTCCCCTCTCTTCCCAGTGACCGGCGCCTACCTCCATGTCAGGAAATGCCGCACTCCGCGGTCTCCAGGTCCCAGGGACGCGCATAGGCCCATGTGGCATCCGCCATTTCCTTGTCTCTCTCGCAGTGGCCTCGCGCGCGTGCGCGAGTACGGCCACTTTGTGCGTCCAGAACCCGGAAGTCTGGCTCCGCCCGCGCTGATGACGTCACTCTCCACCCAGATATAACCGGCGCCCGGACCTTTCCTCATCGCCTTGCAACGAGGTTCACTACAGTCCTGTAGCTCTGAGTTCCGTGTCTACTTGCCGTGTTCCTGCCTGCCTTGACTTCGGTTTGTCCTGACTACGCTCTGCCTGCTGCCTGCCTTGACTTCGGTTCGTCCTCACTACGCTCTGCCTGCTGCCTGCCTTGACTTCGGTTCGTCCTGACTACTCTCTGCCAGCTGCCTGCCTTGACTTCGGTTCGTCCTGACCACGCTCTGCCTGCTGCCTGCCTTGACTTCGGTTCGTCCTGACCACGCTCTGCCTGCTGCCTGCCTTGACTTCGGTTCGTCCTGACCACGCTCTGCCTGCTGCCTGCCTTGACTTCGGTTCGTCCTGACTACTCTCTGCCAGCTGCCTGCCTCGACTCCGGCTCGTCTCTGTTCCTGCGTCAGCTTCCAGTCCTGCCTTCTCCTGGTTTCTGCGGACCCCGCTCCAGGTTCTACTTGCATCCACCTTCGCCTGCTCTATAGACTCTCTCCCGCTGGTACTCAAGTCCCAAGGTGCCGGAACCCTACGGGCCCCTCCTGGGGGGTTCTGGGTACCCGGGTGAAGATCTTGCACTGGACTCTATCCTCTCTGGTCTGCTTAGTTCTCTGTTGCTGGACTCTCTCGCTGGTACTCAAGTCCCAAGGTGCCAGAACCCTACGGGCTCCTCCTGGGGGGTCCTGTGTACCCGGGTGAAGACCTTGTACCAGACTCTATTACTATTGGACTTCCTAGCTCTCTGAGTCTTGGCTCCGCCTCCCAACCTACCCCGCCTCTCGTAGTAGGTTGGCCCAAGGGTCCACTATTCTACCACAGAACCCGGCTGCAACACTTATACTTAGTCATTGGTCATAATCGCTGTTATCCGTAAGTAACATTACTGAAAATGTTTTAAAATTTTTGGTTGCAAATAAAATTCCTTATTACAGTTAAGACTGTCAGGTCAAAGAGCATTCATAACACAATCTCAAAGTCTCCAAAATACATTCGAGATGCAAAACTTGTCTTAATAAAGTATTGAATTGTTTGTGCCTGTAAATACTAATAATGTCACGCCGAATGCCCACTCCAATTCCCACACAGGACCATGTTTCGAAAGGCAACCAGTTCTTCTTCAAAGGGCTGTAAACACGTTTAAATAGGTCAATGTCTTCAGCACTGAACACTAAATCAATGATGCCTATTATGAAGGTCATTTATAAATTTTCAACGTCTTTTATGTGATATGGCAACATGTGCCATGTTACCTGTGTAACTTTACTACTGGTTGGGCCAGATGGATCCTGAATACTGAGGGGGAAGGGAGAGACAATCTGATACTTTATATATCTCCCACTGTAAGAGGGGTACTTTCAATTCAGGGTGGGTTTTGGAGGGGGTGGTGTTACATTGGTCTGCCTAGGGTGCAAGGGTCCCCTCAAAACCCACCCTGAGCTGAAAGTGCCCCTCTTACAGTGGGAGTTATATAGATTATCTCTTTAAAAGAGTCTCTCTCTCTCTCTCTCACTTGTGAGTATGTGTGGTAGGCATATTTTAAAAGGTACGCATGCACTTGCATGCACATTATAAAACTGAGCGTATTTTTACTTGCATGACAATATTAGCATTTATGGGCACGCGCTTACTCTTTGTAAAATGTATTTGCTAATTTTAACAATATATACATATATAATCTCCTTGCGTAGTTAGCATCCATATATATGCATATATTTGGCTATTTATGGTGCAGCTATCTGTCCACAACTTTCTCCCCTGTCAGGGTGACTGAAAGGATGTACTCGGCTGCATAAACTCAACTTCCTACTTAGGGAGGTGGACCTTCTAGTAAGTGAGGTAATGAAAGTTAAGAATATCACATATGGTCCCTAATCCAGGAAAGTGGGGTCCTATACGAAAGAGCAGGAGTGGGCACACATCCAGCACAGAGTGAATGGAGTGTTCCACAACCATCGCAGCAACAATGAGCTCAGCAACAAGTGGAGAGACCTCAGATGGCTGGTCAAGAAAAAGCAGGCCAGGTTGAATGCCATGACAGCCAGGTCATCTTTACTGCTGCTGAAAGGTTGTGCTGAGCACTATATTTGAATCAACTGTGGGTGGTGTGCACCACTTGGACACAGTGGCATAGCAACGGGTGGGCCTGAGTGAGCAGTTGCCCACCCAATTTGGACCCAGGCTCACCCAACCAGAAGAGGCCTGCTAGAGCAATGCCATTGTGGGATCCCGTCCCTGTGACAGTGAAGAGGAGCGCTGGAGCTGCAAATCTGTTGAGAGATAGGGATGTGCAGAGGGACATGATACATTGCATTCGGGATTCATTTTTGTCGGGGGGCAGATACGTTGCATTCGGCAAGAGGGCCCCCAATACGTTTATATGTCAATTCTTATTTGTTTCCAGGCTAAAATTAAATTAACTACAACACCCCACCCTCCTGACCCCCCCAAGACTTACCAAAACTCCCTGGTGGTCCAGCGGGGGGTCCAGGAGCCATCTCCTGCACTCAAGCCTCGGCTGCCATTTTTCAAAATGGCGCCGATAGCTTTTGACCTACTATATCACAGGGGCTACCGGTGCCATTGGTCAGCCCCTGTCACATGGTAGGAGCAATGGATGGCGGCAGCCAAGGTTTGAGTGCAGGAGATGGCTCCCGGACCCCCCGCTGGACCACCAGGGAGTTTTGGTAAGTCTTGGGGGGGGGGGGGCAGGAGGGTGGGGGGGTTTGTTTAAATTCGCTCCTTTAGGCGGCCGAATAATTCGGCGAAGATTCGTTGTATTCGTGGGGAATCATAATATGTTTCGCTTCCCCATGAATACAATGAATATGGCCCTATACATTGCAGATTACCAATTAAAATAATCCATACTGTAGTTACACATTGTTCCATATTAGGAGCTACCACTCAGGAAAAAGATCTAGGCATCATAGTAGATAATTCATTGAAATTGACGGATCAGTGTGCTGCGGCAGTCAGAAAACCAAACACTTCTGGACCTGGTGGCCACCATTTTGAAAAAAGGTACTGACTACCCTTTGCTCCTATCATGTGACAGGGAATGGATGGTAGCTAATGTAATGCCAATTTTTTAAAAGGGCTTTAGAACTCATTTAGGAAGCTACAGTCCAGTGAGCCTCACAAAAGTGCTATGGAAAATGGTGGAAACTATTTTAAGAAAATAGTTACTGGGCACATGGATAGATAAAGCTTAATGGGAAGAGCCAGCATGGATTTAGTAAAGAGACATCATACCTTACTAATCTAATATAATTTTTTGAAGGTATAAATAAAGGTGTTGATAAGGTCAAGCCAGGCATTATAGTAGTAATATGAAAAAAACCTTTAATTTATTTGAATCCTTGGCTAAGCAATTAAAAGGTTTAAACTAGGAAAAATGTCTGTGATATTTGTTGAAGGGATAGTTAAGATCAGAAAAGAAAGAATCTAGGAAAAAGGAAAACCATGTTACCATATGGATATTACCTTTCACAGCAAATCCTGGGCTCCACTAAGAATTTGGTCTAAAATGCTCCATGAAGCAGTCATTTATTTCATCTAGAAAATTTACCTCCCTAGCATGTTGTGATGTGACAGTTACCCAGTGTGCCTAGCTGCCTTGCCTCTCAAGTACCACCTTGTGGGTTTTGATACCTTTGTGTTGTTTGCTGCTTAAATCCCTGCCAGTATGCCTAATTTACTTGTTTCTTTGTTTTACTGGGCTGTTTTATTTGTTTATTCAGTTTTAATCAATATTAAATATATATATAACAAAGCATTTCAAGTAATAAAACAAAGAAAGAACATAAGAACATAAGAAAATGCCATACTGGGTCAGACCAAGGGTCCATCAAGCCCAGCATCCTGTTTCCAACAATGGACAATCCAGGCCATAAGAACCTGGCAAGTACCCAAAAACTAAGTCTATTCCATGTTACCATTGCTAATGGCAGTGGCTATTCTCTAAGTGAACTTAATAGCAGGTAATGGACTTCTCCTCCAAGAACGTATCCAATCCTTTTTTAAACACAGCTATACTACTGCACTAACCACATCCTCTGGCAACAAGTTCCAGAGTTTAATTGTGCATTGAGTGAAAAAGAACTTTCTCTGATTAGTTTTAAAGTAGAAAACTTACAGTTCACACCCCATCTTCAAAAGAATACGTCCACGTAATGAAATGAAATGAAAACACAAAACAGTCAAGTTTTATCAGAAATAAAGGTTTCTAAATGAACAGCATCAAGAAAAACAATTTTATTCCCTTGAAAGTCTATCAGACATTTGCAAGGAGCTTGCGATTTCAAATTAAGAAATAACTTTCTTTTAGCTTGTGTCTCTCTAGATACATCTGGAAAGACTTGAAGATTATGGCCACAAAATAAAGAACTTTTATATTTAAAATACTGCTGAAGAAATAAATCCTTGTCATTAACTGACACAAAGGATACAACAAAAGTAGACCTTGTTGCTATATTATCATAAAAGTCTGCAAAAAGAAAGATACATCAGAACTATCAATGGAGGCCAATACATCCATTGCTCCATTTATCATTCCTACCTCTCTCTTTTTGTCAGGCACATAATAGGAATTTGATAATGGAAAAGATTTATCTGAAGAAAATTGTAACATTTCAACAACATATTTTTTTAAAGAGTTCAATCCCAGATAAGAGATGGGTTTTTGGGAAATTTAACAGTCATACATTTTTTAATCTCAACTTATTTTCTAGCATTTCACACTTATAATGAAGGCTCAAATTATCTTTAGTTCCAGAAGTTAACAAAGATTGTATATTAATCATGGTCTCAGACTGAGCGCCTAAATTAGTTTCAATTTGTCCCAATCTTTTACCTACTTCTGTTAATTTTGAGGACACAGCTGATGGAAATTCACAAAGCTGTACTACAGAGTTTGATACAGAAGATTAGATATGTGTAATAGCTTTCCAAATATCCGTAAGGGAGATCTTGGCTGGCTCACTAAAATCAGGAAAACCAGCCAAATTATCTCCTTCACATTGAACAGCTTTGGGAATATCACATAAAGATGCAGCTTCTGCAGATGTTTTAGAGCAGTTCAAAAAAGAAACATTCTCAGAGTCCAGAGGTTAGGGTTGCCTCACTTTGTTCACCAAGCAAACAGTTGATAAACTTCCAACCAGAGAATTCTTGCAAGGTAACATTCCCAAGGGAGATAATGGAGGAGATCTTACCTCACTGTTAAGGATATGTTGTCCAACTCGGTACTCAGGGAATTCTGCAGTGAGGAGTTGAACATTAAAATGTGCTGGTCCATTGGGCCCATCAAAGGAGTAGAGCTGGAGGTAGATGGTAACTTTCTCTTCCTTCTCCATTTTCCTGGAGAGAAAATTGGGCATAAGGGGCACATCTCTTAGGGGCACCAGCGGCACTGAGTTGCTGCACGCTGCACTTTATAGGCCCAAGTTGGTTATCGATTATAGAATCACCAAAAATGCCTAACCTTCCGGATAACAGCAGACAATATAGAGGCAACCCAAAATACTTGAAGTCTGTTAGTTATATTATAACAAGCCGTTTATACAATCTGTATTTATTAAAAGTTTTTTTTCTTTATTAGGTTTTTTTTAAATCAATTATATACAAAGCTTAACTTTGTTATAGAAACATGGTGATTTACATCAAGGCAAAAAATTTTCAACAAAATGAAATATTTTCCAAATTAAATGTCCCAGATTAAATACACCTCATTAGATCACAATAATGGGTGGGGGTGGTGTACTGCAAAATCAAGGGAGAAAAGAATAAGAACCAATAAGGAAATAACGAACTAACTTCAGGTATCTCTATCTGGACTATTTAGACTACCACCCATCTGTTGTTTCAACTTTTTAGCATCAACAAAACCCCTTAGCTGCTCTGGTAGGAAAAAGATATAACTATCCCTCCCATACTTAAGAACACATTTACATGGGAACCTGAGTATGAAGGAGGCACCAAGAGCTAATACTTCCTGTTTTAAAGCTAGAAAGCTCTTTCTTTTCTGTTTGGTTTCTTTTGTTAAATCTGGAAATATTCGAAGACAGGATCCCATAAAGTGTATATTGATCTTTTTAAAATATGCCCGCATGATTATTCCCATATCACTTTCATTAAAGAAGGAAATCAATAATGTTGCTTTTTCATCAATTTCATAATTGGATGATTCCAAAAACTCAGTCAGATTTTCTAACACATTTTGAGTTGGTGGTATATGTTGATTTATTCGTATAGGCAAAAAGTACACCTTCTCCAGGGGTGGAATCTTATTAGGGGAAATCTCCAAAACTTCATGAATATACCGATTCACGATTATCCTAGGCAATTCTCCAACAACCCTGGGGAAATTGATAATCATCAGATTTAAATGGCTTAATGTGTTCTCAATTTTCTCCATTTTTCTTTTAATCATTCCACAATCTTGTATCATTAATGTCTGTACATCTTTAACTTGTTTCAGTCCTGTCTCCAAATCAGTAAACTTTCCAGAAACCTCCAATTTATGTCCCTCAAAGTTATTATTTAAGGTATCTAGCTGGCAGGAAACTGAATTAATTTTAGCAGAGCATTCCGCTATGGACTTCACCATTGCAGATGATAAGTTCCACAGGCAATCCAAAGTAACTACCTGTGGTTTTTCCAAAGTTACCTCTCCCACGGTGTGGGGAAGGAGATCCTGCCCCAAGGCCTCACCTCCAGGATTCCTTTCTCCTTTCCAGATCGTTCTCACTGTTGAGGGTCTCTCCGTGTTCCGTGGAGGTCCGTGCCTGCTCTCCCATCGACGATGCCCCTTCAAACTGCCCTCCGAGAGCTAACATTTTGGGGCTCTCAGGCAGTCGCGGCGTCGAAGTCGCACGCGCAGCTGATGGAAGTCAGTCGTCCAATGGGCTGAGGGAAACCTCCTCCGAAGTCGGGTCGCTAGCTCCCCTCTGGGACCCGACAGCCGGACCACTCAGCCCCATTGCTCCAGAGCCAGCGACACACTGCGCTATCGTTCTCTGTCTGGTTGGGATCGCCGAGGTAGAAGGGTAAGCGCTGGGTCTCTCCTTACGTTTTGCAGGCAATTTTTTCTTGAAATATCTCAAAAGGGAAAAAAGACAACGGAGCAGGAGCATTGTGCATCTGCTTAGTCCGCCATCTTGATTCCATTAAAAGTTTTTATGTAGGACCAACCTATACCAAGCCCTTAACTCCACAGAATAAGGGCCTATCAAATGTAGGTCCAATTTAATATATTTTTTTATTTTTTTCATTGTAAAAATTAATGAGTCCTAAATCATTATCAATGCTATAGTGAGTTTGGTGAATGCAAAAATAAAGTGCAAAAGGCTATACTTAGCTTAAAAACCTGCCCAGAAAATGCCCTGACAATGATCCTTGTTTCAAAAAATATCTGCATCAGGGGATTAATGCTTCATCTACACCACTCTCTGATAGTTGGTTCTATCGGTATTTGAATCAGCACTGAAATTCATGGAGGTAATGAGAAATGTTTAAGAAGCAGCAGGAAGTGACATAAGGAAACCACAACCAATGAGACCTAGACTCATTTAGATCAGAGAATACCAATTGATAATTTCATTTAAGCCATGAAGTGGTACTGTATCTAAACAAAAGATCCAGAATTGTTCCCTTTTATTTAAATGGCTTTGAGTTGTTCCAATACAAGCCAACAGAGATCTGTAAACTTATGCGAAAATTCCAGACAGTGTGAGACCATAGGTGTCGTAACCTTCGCTGTATTGAGACAGCTCCTATGTTCAATCAGTTTGATGGAAGTGCAAGTATGCCCAAGACATAGAAACTGGCTAATGGGTAAGCCATCTTTGATTTTTTGTATGGAAACTAGAAAAGGCAAAATAATGATTATGATCAGTAGTTTTCTCAAAGAGGTAATGGTAAAATGATTCACATTCTTAGAGACCATAACATCCAGAAAAGCCACCACATTGTAATCACAATGGATGGAAAACTGCAAATGATGATCTTGTTGATTTAGCCAATCTTAGAACTGCAAAAGCTCCTTCAAATTTGAAGTCCAAATGAGAAAGATGTCATCATTATAACACCGCGGCAACACTCAAGCACCTGGTTTTGAAGAAGAGGTGGAGAAGCCAACTAACAAGTAATAAGTATATAGGCTACCAACCCACAAAATGAAAACTGAATAATGATGTAGATACACAAACTCATCTCATTCCATGGCAGACCTCATACGGGGCATACGTATCTAGTGCCAATGCGCAGTAGTACAGCAGCGATATAATCATTGGTCTATTGCCCGATGTGTATTTTTTTTCAAAAACTTTTTCTCATGCGTCGGTGAACAATAAAATAGCCCATTGGCATATCGCAAAATATATCGCAAGTGAATAATAAAGTAGCTTATCTTTTCTGAAGCTTTACAGATTTCATTTCCATCTTTTCTGAAGATTCGCAGATTTTATGCTCAAGAAATTAGCAGAGACATGGGCGTGAGGACATGCACGGAGTCAAGCCCGACACGGACCGCGTTTCGGCTAAACGCCTTCTTCAAGGGCCAACAATATCTGAAAGAAACATCTTAAATAAATCAACCATTCAGCAAAAACTTAAAGCTATATTTATAAGAATCTTTAGTAGCAGTGGTACGAACGTGAATTTGAGAATAGCAGCAGCATCGTTGACGGTAATAATTTCTTTCTCTGCTAGAGGGAACGTAGGCGCGCCATTTTTTAAATAGTAAATAGCCAATCAGAATGAGTGCTCCGCCCAGGAAGTGACGAGCACGGAGCTTTAAAAAAAATCATATCAGGGAATACCATTCGATGGCTGCATTAAGGCCATCAGGATCTGTACAGCGTAGTTGAAATATCCAACGTTGTTCTCGTTGGTTAAGAAGTCTCTGGAGGTCTCCCCCTCTTAAAGTAGGGAAAATGCGGTCAATGACCCGCCATTTAAGGTCCAAAAACTGATGTTGATTGTCAAGACAATGTTGAACAATAGGCGCATTGATTTTGCAGGTATTAAGGCAGCTCCGATGTTCTATTAATCGTGTTTTGATGTTACGTTTGGTTCTTCCAACATAAAATTTATTGCACGGACAAATGATAATATATATAACATAAGAAGTGGAACAGGTAGAGTGAAAATGAGCATTATGAATGGTGCCAGCACTGTCAGTCCATGAGGGGCCATCCAAAGATTGCACACACATTGAGCACTTGCCGCAAGCCCAGTGACCAAGGGGTTCATTAGAAACTGTAGGGGAACAGGTATGTATCTGGGTCTGGGTCAACAAGTCCCGTAGATTTTTTCCTCTGCTGAAAGCAATTAACGGAAAGTCTTGAAAGACCTGATGAGTCTGCACAATATGCCAATGGTCTCGTATGATCTTAACAACATCCTGTGCCCTAGAAGAATATCGGAGTGTGCACACAAGCGGAGGATCCAACCGGCCTTCAGTAGGCTCTAACAATAGCCATTCGCGTTGTGCATTATATGCTCTTTTTAATGCTTTCTTAATCACAGTGGGGGGATACCCACGATGCAACAGTCTGGATGCCAGAGCTTGTGCTTGGGTACAAAACTCTGCTTTGTCAGTGCAGAGACGGCGAAGGCGCAGGAATTGGCCAATCGGGAGACTCTTCTTTAAACTGTAAGCATGAAAACTTGAAAAGTGAAGGAGTGTATTTCTGTCCGTAGGTTTCTTGTAAATAGTCGTAGTAAAATGATCATTATCCAATGTAATAAAAATGTCCAAAAATGAAATAGAGGCATGATGAAATTGCATAGAAAAAAAGAGATTGGGGTCCAGGGTGTTTATCCATTGTAAAAAAATCTCTAAATGAGCTGCATCACTGTGCCAAAGAAAAAAAATGTCATCAATGTAGCGGGTCCAATTTGAAACGTATGAAAATATGGGAGCAGGGTACAACAACTGTTCCTCGAAATTAGCCATATATAAATTGGCAAGGCTGGGGGCCATGGTGGCCCCCATTGCAGTGCCATGTATCTGATTGAAAAAATGGTCACTTTCCAAAAAATAATTGTCACATAAAGCGAAATTGGCTAATGTAATCAAAAATGCAGTGGGAACCCGATGAGGTCTGGGACGAGCTTCAAGAAATTTATCTAAGATAAGAAGTGCCGCATCCTGCGGAATGCTGGTATAAAGCGCTTTTATGTCAAGGGTAACAAGGAGACAAGTGTCCATAGTGTGTATTGAGTCCAACCGTGATAACATAGATTTAGTATCTTTTACAAACGAAGCCATTTGAGGAATAAAGGGTTGCAAAAATCTATCAACGAAGATAGACAAAGGTTCTAATAGAGACCCTATTGTGTTAACAATGGGTCTCCCGGGAGGGATCGTAGGATGCTTATGTATCTTCGGAAGCATATACATCACTGGAGATCTGTAACCTTTATTAACAAGGAAAGCAGCTTCTTTTTTTGAGATAAAGCCAATGGCAAAACCATCTTCAACACAGTCCTCAATCTGTTGGAGCAAAAGCGGACCCGGATCTTGAGGCAACATTTTATAGTTGCCAGTATCAGATACATGCGTAGAAATCATAGTAGTGTAAAAGGCCCTGTCCATGACAATAGTAGCGCCACCTTTGTCCGCTTGTTTAATGACAAGGGAGGGGGATTTTTTCAATTCTTCAAGCGCCTTATGTTGATCATAAGATAAATTAAACAATACCTGTTCTTTATTTTGTTCGATACGTGTAAGAGCAATCAAAACCAAATCAATGAACGTTTTAATGTGAGAGTCAACTGGACCTGGAGGGAGCCAATAAGATTTAGGAGCCACAATGCAATTTTCAACAGTGGGCGGTTGTGAAGCAAAAAATAATTTCAACTGTAGTTTCCGAAAGAATTGGAACAGATCACATCTAGTCAGAAAAGGATCATATTGATACGATGGCACAAAGGAAAGCCCCTTCTCAAGCAGAGACAACTGTGCAGATGAAAGGTGCTGAGACGAGATGTTAATCACGGTGGGTTGCGGTTGCTCTGGGACCGGGTTTGTGGGCGACCACCCGTGTCTGGCCAGTTGTTCCCGCGCTGGCGAAAAAAACGGCGACCAGGGCGTCTGTTAGATGTTCGATAATTATTGTATCTAGAATCCGGATTTATAGGTGGTTGAGCTTCAGGATTCTCTTCATCAGAACCCGAAGAGGAATCCGCAAACGCAACCTTACGTGGCTTCGATACTTTACGGCATTGCCAAGTAAAGATGGTACCTGCTGCATAATCCCTTTCGTCCCTTTTAAATTTGGTAATTTTGGATTGACGTATATCAGTACGAAATTTTTCCATTGATTGATTGAACTCATGCAGCTTCTTAGTATAGTCATCTAAGGTCTCGGATGACTGTAGACCACTTTTAATCTCATCGCATGTAGTAATTAGAGACTGCGTTATAGGTTTAGTGGTTTCAACAATTAGAAGCATAATGTCAAGGGAGCACTTGTTCAAAATCGCAATCCATTTTTGAACAAATTCCTGGTCATCACCATAGATCGAGGGCTCTATACTCCATCGTAAGCCCCGTGGGATCATCTCAGATTTTACATACTGTAATAGTGTAGATACATGAAGTTCAGAGCGAATGACACGTTGATATGTGTCTGATAAGTGAGACCAGGTTTTAGTATCGGGGACGGAGGGTTCATCAAACAGCAGGGGGCCTTTCAAAGCTTGCGCAACCTGTTCATCGGAATAGCTAAACACATTAGACCACATATTGCTACAAGGATGATTAGCAGTGCATCGAGGGTAAATTTATCAAATATGACCACGGCAACACTCAAGCACCTGGTTTTGAAGAAGAGGTGGAGAAGCCAACTAACAAGTAATAAGTATATAGGCTACCAACCCACAAAATGAAAACTGAATAATGATGTAGATACACAAACTCATCTCATTCCATGGCAGACCTCATACGGGGCATACGTATCTAGTGCCAATGCGCAGTAGTACAGCAGCGATATAATCATTGGTCTATTGCCCGATGTGTATTTTTTTTCAAAAACTTTTTCTCATGCGTCGGTGAACAATAAAATAGCCCATTGGCATATCGCAAAATATATCGCAAGTGAATAATAAAGTAGCTTATCTTTTCTGAAGCTTTACAGATTTCATTTCCATCTTTTCTGAAGATTCGCAGATTTTATGCTCAAGAAATTAGCAGAGACATGGGCGTGAGGACATGCACGGAGTCAAGCCCGACACGGACCGCGTTTCGGCTAAACGCCTTCTTCAAGGGCCAACAATATCTGAAAGAAACATCTTAAATAAATCAACCATTCAGCAAAAACTTAAAGCTATATTTATAAGAATCTTTAGTAGCAGTGGTACGAACGTGAATTTGAGAATAGCAGCAGCATCGTTGACGGTAATAATTTCTTTCTCTGCTAGAGGGAACGTAGGCGCGCCATTTTTTAAATAGTAAATAGCCAATCAGAATGAGTGCTCCGCCCAGGAAGTGACGAGCACGGAGCTTTAAAAAAAATCATATCAGGGAATACCATTCGATGGCTGCATTAAGGCCATCAGGATCTGTACAGCGTAGTTGAAATATCCAACGTTGTTCTCGTTGGTTAAGAAGTCTCTGGAGGTCTCCCCCTCTTAAAGTAGGGAAAATGCGGTCAATGACCCGCCATTTAAGGTCCAAAAACTGATGTTGATTGTCAAGACAATGTTGAACAATAGGCGCATTGATTTTGCAGGTATTAAGGCAGCTCCGATGTTCTATTAATCGTGTTTTGATGTTACGTTTGGTTCTTCCAACATAAAATTTATTGCACGGACAAATGATAATATATATAACATAAGAAGTGGAACAGGTAGAGTGAAAATGAGCATTATGAATGGTGCCAGCACTGTCAGTCCATGAGGGGCCATCCAAAGATTGCACACACATTGAGCACTTGCCGCAAGCCCAGTGACCAAGGGGTTCATTAGAAACTGTAGGGGAACAGGTATGTATCTGGGTCTGGGTCAACAAGTCCCGTAGATTTTTTCCTCTGCTGAAAGCAATTAACGGAAAGTCTTGAAAGACCTGATGAGTCTGCACAATATGCCAATGGTCTCGTATGATCTTAACAACATCCTGTGCCCTAGAAGAATATCGGAGTGTGCACACAAGCGGAGGATCCAACCGGCCTTCAGTAGGCTCTAACAATAGCCATTCGCGTTGTGCATTATATGCTCTTTTTAATGCTTTCTTAATCACAGTGGGGGGATACCCACGATGCAACAGTCTGGATGCCAGAGCTTGTGCTTGGGTACAAAACTCTGCTTTGTCAGTGCAGAGACGGCGAAGGCGCAGGAATTGGCCAATCGGGAGACTCTTCTTTAAACTGTAAGCATGAAAACTTGAAAAGTGAAGGAGTGTATTTCTGTCCGTAGGTTTCTTGTAAATAGTCGTAGTAAAATGATCATTATCCAATGTAATAAAAATGTCCAAAAATGAAATAGAGGCATGATGAAATTGCATAGAAAAAAAGAGATTGGGGTCCAGGGTGTTTATCCATTGTAAAAAAATCTCTAAATGAGCTGCATCACTGTGCCAAAGAAAAAAAATGTCATCAATGTAGCGGGTCCAATTTGAAACGTATGAAAATATGGGAGCAGGGTACAACAACTGTTCCTCGAAATTAGCCATATATAAATTGGCAAGGCTGGGGGCCATGGTGGCCCCCATTGCAGTGCCATGTATCTGATTGAAAAAATGGTCACTTTCCAAAAAATAATTGTCACATAAAGCGAAATTGGCTAATGTAATCAAAAATGCAGTGGGAACCCGATGAGGTCTGGGACGAGCTTCAAGAAATTTATCTAAGATAAGAAGTGCCGCATCCTGCGGAATGCTGGTATAAAGCGCTTTTATGTCAAGGGTAACAAGGAGACAAGTGTCCATAGTGTGTATTGAGTCCAACCGTGATAACATAGATTTAGTATCTTTTACAAACGAAGCCATTTGAGGAATAAAGGGTTGCAAAAATCTATCAACGAAGATAGACAAAGGTTCTAATAGAGACCCTATTGTGTTAACAATGGGTCTCCCGGGAGGGATCGTAGGATGCTTATGTATCTTCGGAAGCATATACATCACTGGAGATCTGTAACCTTTATTAACAAGGAAAGCAGCTTCTTTTTTGCCGCAAGCCCGCAAGCCGCAAGCCCGCAAGCCCGCAAGCCGCAACCCCTTGGTCACTGGGCTTGCGGCAAGTGCTCAATGTGTGTGCAATCTTTGGATGGCCCCTCATGGACTGACAGTGCTGGCACCATTCATAATGCTCATTTTCACTCTACCTGTTCCACTTCTTATGTTATATATATTATCATTTGTCCGTGCAATAAATTTTATGTTGGAAGAACCAAACGTAACATCAAAACACGATTAATAGAACATCGGAGCTGCCTTAATACCTGCAAAATCAATGCGCCTATTGTTCAACATTGTCTTGACAATCAACATCAGTTTTTGGACCTTAAATGGCGGGTCATTGACCGCATTTTCCCTACTTTAAGAGGGGGAGACCTCCAGAGACTTCTTAACCAACGAGAACAACGTTGGATATTTCAACTACGCTGTACAGATCCTGATGGCCTTAATGCAGCCATCGAATGGTATTCCCTGATATGATTTTTTTTAAAGCTCCGTGCTCGTCACTTCCTGGGCGGAGCACTCATTCTGATTGGCTATTACTATTTAAAAAATGGCGCGCCTACGTTCCCTCTAGCAGAGAAAGAAATTATTACCGTCAACGATGCTGCTGCTATTCTCAAATTCACGTTCGTACCACTGCTACTAAAGATTCTTATAAATATAGCTTTAAGTTTTTGCTGAATGGTTGATTTATTTAAGATGTTTCTTTCAGATATTGTTGGCCCTTGAAGAAGGCGTTTAGCCGAAACGCGGTCCGTGTCGGGCTTGACTCCGTGCATGTCCTCACGCCCATGTCTCTGCTAATTTCTTGAGCATAAAATCTGCGAATCTTCAGAAAAGATGGAAATGAAATCTGTAAAGCTTCAGAAAAGATAAGCTACTTTATTATTCACTTGCGATATATTTTGCGATATGCCAATGGGCTATTTTATTGTTCACCGACGCATGAGAAAAAGTTTTTGAAAAAAAATACACATCGGGCAATAGACCAATGATTATATCGCTGCTGTACTACTGCGCATTGGCACTAGATACGTATGCCCCGTATGAGGTCTGCCATGGAATGAGATGAGTTTGTGTATCTACATCATTATTCAGTTTTCATTTTGTGGGTTGGTAGCCTATATACTTATTAATCATTATAACACCACCACATAAGAATTTTTTGAAACCATGTGGAGGTGTATAAAAACTTCTATTCAAATGCTGCCACATATAAATTAGCTATATCAGGAGCTACTGTGGCCCCCATGGCAACCCCTTACATTTGTAGATAGTAGGAGGAAATTATTAAAAAATACCAAACATGTCAGCCCAATGAAAAAGTTAGTAGGAACCATGTGCGGTCATGATCTTGAATCAAAAACATTAATCAAATCCAAAGTATCATGCTGAGGAATGTTTGTGTATATTACCTCGATATCGAGAGTGACCAATTTGCAATCCAATGGAAAATTGGAAACTTCCAGCAATAAGTTTAAGAAATGTGATGTATCTTATATGAATGATCTCATTTGACTCACAAATGGTTTTAAAAAGAAATAAAAAAAAATTTGACAAAGGTATAAGATGGATCCACGACTGGCTAATATTTGACAGCAAGGAGGTCTATCCAATCATTTGTGGATTTTAGGTACCATGTAGAAGACTGGCATGATTGGGCTTGCTACTGTAAGTGCATGGACCTCCCTTGATGTTAAAAAGCCTTTGAAGACTTCAACCAATTTGTCAAGTCATTTGTAATAACATAGTGGGATCATGGTCGAGAAGGTGATAATATGTACAGGAAGTACAGCATCAATTATGAAATATGGATTTGATTCTTTGTGCTGTTTGTGATTTCTCACACTCCATGCCTTGGGGGGGTTTGATGCCTTTGTGTTGTTTTCAATCATCACACTCTATGCCTTTGAGGTTTTGTTGCCTTTGTGCTGTTTTTGATTCCCTGCACTGTACCTATTAAGGTTTGTTTTTTTTGTCTTTGTGATGTTTGTGATTCTCTGAACTATGACGTTTGTGAGTTTTGATGCCTTCATATTGTTTGCAATTCCCCACACTATATACCTTGGGGATTTTTATTCCTTAGTGCTGTCTGTGATTCCCTGTACTCTATGCCTTGGGTTTTTTTTTTTTATACCTTTCTTCTGTTTGCAATTCACAAACTCTACATCTTAGGGGTCTTACAGCCACTCTGCCTAGCTGCCATGTCCCTGATATGCCAATTGGGTGTCTTGCTACTACTCTGCCTCAGTGCCATACTCCTAATTCTAAATCTTGGGGGTCCTGTTGCTACTCTGCCATTCTTCCATACCCATGATGTTACACCTTGATTGAATTGTTGTTACTCTGCCTATCTGCCAGACCCCAGACTCTCTACCTTGGGGGTCTTTCAGCTACTCAGTCGCCATAAACCCATACTTTATAACTTTAGGGTCATTCTACCGCTCAGCTTTGCTCCATACCCCAAACTTTATTCCTTGTGCATCTGGATGCACTCTGCCTTGCTGATATACTCCTCATGCTTCTTTTTGGGCTTCTTTATGCCATTCAACCTTGCCTACATACATAATTACATGTTGTGGGTCTTGCTATTGCTCTGACTTGTTTCCATACCCTATACTCTTCACCTTGTGGGTGTTCTTGCCACTGTGGGTGACTGCTTTGCACCTGTTATGGTGTCTTAGTTTATTCATGTCACTCTTTGTGCTGCTTTGTCCTTTTATCAGTTCCTGTTTTTTTTCTCCATCTTTGTTGCTTTGTTCCCCTTTCATGATGCTTTTGGATATTCATGTCACTCTTGGTGCTCTTTTGAGGAATCATGCCACAGTTATTGATGTTATCTTTTGAAGCCTTGGGATGTTCTTGACAATCTTGTTGCTGGATTGCTCCTTTGAGGGTGCCTTGGAGAACTTGTGCCAGTCCTATTACCCTTTTGCCTCTTTATGGTGCCTGAAGGCTATTCATGCCATTTTTGGTGCCACTTTGCCAGTCTTGTTGCTTTGGAGTTCTCTTCCCCTTTCTAATGTTGTCTAATCACAAATTTCATTAGAACTGATTAGAAAACCAGAATTTTGCATCTCAAAATAGGCTGCATTACTTCCCCCCATTGACTTTAATTGGAAATGAAGAAATGAAGGTTTTGTTTTTTAGTTTGAAGCTATTGAAGTGAATGGAGATGATCTACAAAATGAATAAATGATCGGAAACAAGAATTGTGCCTCCGCACATCCCTAACAAACATCTGAATACAGATAACCAACTGACAGATGCAGCTACTTTCACCGATTTATTTTCCTCCCTTCACACACAAAAAAGTTCTTTATGTACATCAAAGCTAAATGATAGCCACTGCATTTGTTCTCACCCAAAGGACAGGAATAAATACCTCAAAGTTACAAATGAATCCTGCAAACAAAAGGGCTATCACTCCTGAATCATCTCCTAGAAAATTGCATTATCACATAAAATACCCAGGGAAAGCCTGCTACAGTACAAGGAACAGAAAACCATGCAGTGAGTACCACATGTACTTTCGTACAATATGAACTAGAAAACCTAAGGAAAATCATAAAAGATCTCCCGTCACATGTGGGATAGGAGTTCTGCTTTCCAGGCTCGTTGGAAAACCACGTCATGGAAAGGGGAAACTCCATTGCCATCTCTAAACTGGTTTTTCCTTAACACCTACTCTTAGTATAAAGAAAATGTTTGCTCCGACCGCAGCATATGAAACAGGAAGTCAGCAGGAAACATCGTGCAAGCTTTTCTGCAGCCCCAGAATAGCTCATGACCTACTTGCTTTTCACACCTAGATAGTTTAGAACAAATGACCAGCTAATGACCTCCCCCCTCCCTGCCTGGACTGACCGCTTGCACCTACTGCCCACTTGCACCCACGTAGTAAAAGGTCAGCATAAACACTGATGGTGGAAAACATTGTAGCAGGAAAATATGTGACGTATGTATCATATGAAATGCTATGTGATCATTTTATAATAAAAGAGCAGCCTTCCCAAAAGCCGGGAGGAGCACGCTTCACCCTGAATCCCGTGTGAGGTGTCTTCATTACCGTTGCTACAGTCACAACTACTAGAAGATGAATTACTGACAGAAATATTCCCTGTTCCAACAGTTGGAAAATAGCAGAAACCTTGAGAGAGTCTACAATGCAAGTTAAGCCAGCACATATCAGAGGACCCTTTAGCTATCCACATGGGAAAGACTTTCAGAATTAAAGATTCACATGAATGCTTCTCTATGAATGTTTTGTATATGATCCAATGAAAAATGTGAAGAAAAAATATGATACATCAGAGAAACAAGTCAAAGATTAAGAACCAGTCTTCATAAATATAACACAAAATGATGCAAAGAAAAAGAGAATGAGATCTCAGTAAGTCCATATTTCTCAAAGAAAGATCATTTCCTTTATGACCTCACAATCTGGGTTCTTAACGTGAATTTAAAGGGTATAAAGGCTCAAAACACTTGTGAAATTAGGATGATGAAACATAAAGGATTCTATAATGAGATAAGTGTTCTCTCCCAGTATTAAATATAGGCCTTTTAACCTTTTTACTGTCTCATCACCTCTGGCATTAGGGATGTGAATCGTGTCCTCGATCGTCTTAACGATCGATTTCGGCTGGGAGGGGGAGGGAATCGTATTGTTGCCGTTTGGGGGGGTAAAATATCGTGAAAAATCGTGAAAAATCTAAAAATCTAAAAATCGCAAAACCGGCACATTAAAACCCCCTAAAACCCACCCCCGACCCTTTAAATTAAATCCCCCACCCTCCCGAACCCCCCCCAAATGAGTTAAATAACCTGCGGATCCAGCGGCGGTCCGGAACGGCAGCGGTCCGGAACGGGCTCCTGCTCCTGAATCTTGTTGTCTTCAGCCGGCGCCATTTTCCAAAATGGCGCCGAAAAATGGCGGCGGCCATAGACGAACACGATTGGACGGCAGGAGGTCCTTCCGGACCCCCGCTGGACTTTTGGCAAGTCTCGTGGGGGTCAGGAGGCCCCCCACAAGCTGGCCAAAAGTTCCTGGAGGTCCAGCGGGGGTCAGGGAGCGATTTCCCGCCGCGAATCGTTTTCGTACGGAAAATGGCGCCGGCAGGAGATCGACTGCAGGAGGTCGTTCAGCGAGGGTTCCGGCGCCTCGCTGAACGACCTCCTGCAGTCGATCTCCTGCCGGCGCCATTTTCCGTACGAAAACGATTCGCGGCGGGAAATCGCTCCCTGACCCCCGCTGGACCTCCAGGAACTTTTGGCCAGCTTGTGGGGGGCCTCCTGACCCCCATGAGACTTGCCAAAAGTCCAGCGGGGGTCCGGAAGGACCTCCTGCCGTCCAATCGTGTTCGTCTATGGCCGCCGCCATTTTTCGGCGCCATTTTGGAAAATGGCGCCGGCTGAAGACAACAAGATTCAGGAGCAGGAGCCCGTTCCGGACCGCTGCCGTTCCGGACCGCCGCTGGACCCGCAGGTTATTTAACTCATTTGGGGGGGGGTTCGGGAGGGTGGGGGATTTAATTTAAAGGGTCGGGGGTGGGTTTTAGGGGGTTTTAGTGTGCCGGCTCACGATTCTAACGATTTATAACGATAAATCGTTAGAATCTCTATTGTATTGTGTTCCATAACGGTTTAAGACGATATTAAAATTATCGGACGATAATTTTAATCGTCCTAAAACGATTCACATCCCTATCTGGCATCACTCCACCTCCTCTTCCCTTTACTAAGCTGTAATGACATATGCAGACAGCCTAAATCCTAGATGACTCTACTATTTAAATCCAGTGTAACTGCACTATACTGATCTTATGAAGAAAGTCTAACTTGTGAAAGCTACTCACGAATGTATTAAGTTCGTCTAATAAAAACGTATCACCTGCATCTTGTTTGCTGACCCTTAATAGGTACAACCACTTGACTTGTACACTGTGTAATATGCAACAATATTTGAAAAACAGGTGCCATCAGAAACCCTTGAGGTCCATATTTGGAGGCATTTAGCTGGATAACTCACATGTTATCTGACAAAATGCCAAATTTTAATTATTTTGGGGCACATATCTGGCTAAACCTTATCCTGATGTTTCATTATCTGGCTAACATTTAGCCCGATGGCATTGGGGCATTCTGGGGACGTTTCTGGGAGAAGTTAGGTTAGCTGAATAATTATTCTGGATAACTCAGATATTGAGTTAGCTGGATACCATATCTGACTGACTTTGGACCTGCAGTAGAGCTATCCTAAAGTTAACTGAATAAACGTATCTGGCTATCTTTAAGATGGCCGGATACATTTAGTAGTGAAGCTGTACCACTGAATATCCCTCCAAAGTTAGCTAGATAAGTTTATCAGGCTAACTTTGCAATCCTGCCAGTTACTGAGTGTGGATGTCATTTGTTTTATATTTTCTGCTATATGGAATTGGTGGGATTGGAGCTCTAATAAAAATGAATATCATTTGTGAATTGTATATAAGTATTGACATGTAGAATATTGTAAGAATATTAGGAATATATGGCATTAAGTCAATGAAGATATTTAACCATGCGTCATTTTCTTGTCCCTGTACTTGTAAATGTGGAATTTAAAAAAAAAAAAAAGCTCAATTGTTTGATGGTCTCCTGTTTTGATCTCTCTTTCTTCCTTTCTCTCCACCATTTATCCTCTTACTCCACACCTCCTTCATCTCCTGCTGTAACAGTTTCAAAGCCTCCATTAAGAACCCTAATGTATCCTTTAAGCCAAGCCTTTTAAACAGTGTGCGAGCTAAAAAGTAAACCCTTGATTTGAGGCAGGTGTTAAATTTAAGGCATTAGCAAGAGTGAATGTGTGTGGTATTTTTAGTACGTATCCCTTAAAGTCTCATTTCTTTTACATGTGTGCAAGTAGTACATTTTAGCATGTACTTGCAACCTCCTTTTCAGCCTGGCTTATTGTTCAGCCTAACCCATTTGTACAGCGCCTGCTTTAAATGACCTTAGCATGCATGCTAAGCTTTAGAGCATATGTCCATTGATTAGAATGATATAATTTCTCTTTTAAGTATTCTCACTGCCCCATACAATTTACAAGCTCTTTCCAATCAATTAGCTTTCTTCTTTCCCATGCTTACAGCTTTACAATGAGTTGCTGTTCTTCAGGAGAGGCACCTGAACTTAGGATACTGCCATGATCCAAGTAGGGGGCTGCCTTTCCACAACAGGGACGTCTTAGGGGATTCTTAAATGGCTTCATCTCTCTCAAAGCGAATTAATTTTGTTTATCAGGCTCAATAAAAGAATCCTGTATTTTGACAAATGATCAACATGGGCATCCCCGAGTGAGGACTGGTGGTGGATTGTTGGCATCCTTTGATACATCTATCTTGCAAAGCTTGCAGATATGCTTGATTCTCCGCCTCTGCACAATATATATTGACTGATGGAGCTGAAGGATGCAACTTTGAGCTCTTTTCATAATAATGTGGCAACAAGATTAGTAAAGAAAACTATTTCTCTTCATGTTAGCTGAATATTGCTCTGGATGCCACTCCCAATGCATTAATCATATTAGTCAAAGAAGAAAAGCAAAAGGCACCTACCCACAGCCAAAAGTACTTGACTAGTCGAGTACCTGGAGATTTTCATTTTGTGGAATATCCCAATAAAATTCACTCTTGTGCATACATTTTTGGTTTGCCTCTGTCTTTTGCAAAATATTACAGTCAACAGCAATAAGCAACCTATAGTTACAAGAATACTTTTGAATCAAAAGCCATCAGCAGTGAAAAGTAAATATGGTGATTGATATGCAGAAATATGGTAGGAATGGTTCGTCATTATTGTTAAATAAATAATTAATTAAATATAAAGATATTCTTTTGTCACAGGAACCATATGGTAAGTGCTTTACTGTTAATAAGAAAGACAGTATGCTACAGATGACTACACATTTTTCATGTCAGGAGAGACAAATTAATATAATTGAAATTCAATTTATTGTACATTGGCACAGCTGGTGACATAATAGAAATGCAGCTGCTAGTTTTCTAAAAATGTCTTGATGCTTCGTAACAGAAATGTTTCAGTATAATCAATCACAACATGAATATATCTTCAAGGACTCAGACATGCCTTGAACAGTGGGAGAGTAGTCTCTTGGTTAGAGTAGCAGACTAAGAACCAATGAAACCAGTGTTGAAGCCGTGCTGACTTTTCTTGTGACCTTGGTCAATTCACTTTACCTTCACATGCAGACTTACCTAAATGTAAGTCACCTTGGGCTTCCAATAAAAAGGTGTGAACTAAATCTTAATTGAACATTACATTCTTTTTATTAGGGTAATTAATATAAACTATATAAAGTAGTAAACTCTAATAAATTATTTAATACTTAGAGCCCATTAGAGTCTATTATACTGGAAAGTTGAATTCATCATATTTACACTGGATAAAACTACTGGACAGAGAAGGGTCTGTTTAATAAAAATGCTAATTTAGATGACTTAGACATGGTAAATAATTAAAGTCATTTGAGTGATTATGGGACCTATGCATTAAAGTTTACTGTGCATGCAAAGGCCATTTAATGTAAACAAAAAATAAAGTGCTACGCACAGGGATGGTAACTTTGAAACCGATGCGTGATTACACATTTGTGTGCATATGTTGACCCACACTCAGGGATGTGGCCATTTTCTAACATTTGCATGCATATGTCCATTTATTAGAATGACTTAATTACTCTTTTAACTAATCTTATTGCCCCATAAAATTTACAAGCTAAGTTGAAGAACCATAACCAGTGTAGCCTTTCTTCATAGAGACCTGGTGGAAGGAGGTTAACAAATGGGATGGTGCTATACCAGAGTAAAAATGATATTGCAATGACAAAGTGGATCAACTTGGGGACAGGGTGGTGCTTTATGTTGAGGATGGAATAGAGTCCAACAGGATAAAGATACTGCAAGAATCTAAATGCACAGTAGAATTTTTATGAGAAGAAATCCCATGTGTGTTGGGGAAGAGTATAGTGATAGGAGTATACCACCATACACCTGGCCAAAATGATAAGATGCATGATGCAATGCTAAAAGAAATAAGGGAAACTAAAAATTGGTTCAGGAACCAACAAGAGAGAGAGCTATTTTAGAACAAATTTAATAAGCAGGATTTTGTGAGAGAGGAAATGGTGGAGGGTTACTTGTGAATAGCGATCATAACATGATAAAATTTGAATTCATGACTGATAGGGAGTAAATCTAAATCTCTAGCACTAAGATTTCAAAAGGAAAATTTTGATATAATGAGGACGTGTTATGAAAGTGGACCCCTGTTTCGAGGTAGCCAGCTACCGTTGAAGGGTGAGGTCATTTGGACAGTAGAGACTTGACTGAAGGCTTCACCCTGGAAACACACAACCCCCCCAGGAGGAGCCTGTAGGGGTCCGGCCGCTGGGACTTAGGCGACTCCTCTGAAGACTGTAGAAAGGTCTGGATGCAGGCGCCTCCTGCAGGTCATGGGTTCCAGAGGGCTGGCGCCTCCAGAAGATCGTAGCAGTCTGAGGACAGAGTCATAGAAGAATCCAAAGCCGGTCCGAGGTTCGATACACAGGCGAGGTCCGAGTCCAGTCCAGGGTCTAAGCAGGAGAAGGGTCCGAAGCCGTACCAGGATCAAGCCTGGAGAAAGGTCCAACGCTGTACCAGGATCAAGCCAGGAGAAGACACGTCCACCAGTCCAGAAGTCAGGCGCCAAGAATCAATCTACGGAGCAGGGAAGCAGAGTGGGATGAAGAACCAGGAACAGAGAACACCGGAGCAAACTCAACAGGAACCTCAATACCAAGGCAAGGTCTGAATGCTCAGACCTTGCCTTAAGTACCAGAAGCCAGAGGAGGAGACTCAGGAGGAGCCATGACGACTTCCTGTCATGGCTCTTTAAGAACAATCTTCCTGTCATGGCTCTTTAAGAACAATCTTCAGCCGAGCGCGCAGCCCTAGGGGAAGCCATGGGGGCGGAGCTGAACCCCAAGGAGCCAGCCAGCCCGGCAATGCGGCGGCGGCCACAGGGAGAAGCAGGAGAGCAGCCTGCCCCGCAGGAGCCCCGAACACCGTCAGACGTCACGGGTAATTATTTCTTCTGCACCCGCCGGCCCGGCCTCAGTTGTGGTCCACCGCGGCCGGCGGCCATGACACCCGGCCCCGGTCGCGGCTTGCCGTGGCCGGCGGTGCTAACAGAAAGACAGAAAGAAAACTGAAAGTGCAGCTACAAAGGTTAAGAATATATAAAAGATGTAGATATTGTTTAAAAATACTATCTTAGAAGTGCAGGCCAGATTAATTCTACACATTACAAAAGATGGAAGGAAGGCCAGGCAACTGCAGGCTTGGTTAAAAGGTGAGGTGAAAGAGCTATTTTAGCGAAAAAATCTTCCTTCAAAAATTGGAAGAAGGATCCATCTGAAGAAAATTGGAAAAAGCATAAGCACTGGCAAGTTAAATATAAAACATTGATAAGTCAAGCTAAATAGAATTTGAAAAGAAGCTGGCCACAGAGTAAAAAAATAATATTCAAAATGTTTTAAAATTTAACTGAAGCATGAAGCCTGCAAAGGAGTTGGTTGGACCTTTAGATGATTGAGGGGTTAAAGGGGCACTTAGGCAAGATAAGGCCATTGCAGAAAGACTAAATTAATTCTTTGGTGTTTTAAATGAAGAATTTGGGGAGATACCCATTTCAGAGACAGTTTTCAAGGGTGATGATTCAGATGAACTGAACCATATCACTGTGAACCTGGAAGATGTAATAGGTGAGCTTGACAAACTGAAGAGTAGCAAATTATCTGTACCAGGTGAAAAAGAATTTTCTCCAACTTTTAAAAAAATATTCTACATGCTAATTTCATGGAGTGCTCCCTAGTCCATCTATTATCTAAAAGAGTAAGCAACTGATTCACATTTACCCATTCTAGTCCTCTCATAATTTTACAGAACTCTATCATATCCCCTCCTCAACTGTCTTTTCTCCAAGCTGAGCAGCCCTAACCTCTTTAGTTGTTCCTCATAGGGGCACCATTCCATCCCCTTTATCATTTTGGTCGCCCTTCTCTATACTGCATATACATCTTTTATAGGTTGTAGTGACCAGAACTGAAAAAAGTACTCAAGATAAGGTCTCATCATGGAGCAATACAGAGGCACTATGACATTCTCTGTGTTATTCACTATTCCTTTCCTAATAATTCTTAACATTCTGTTTGCTTTTCTGACTGCCACAGCACACTGAACCAACATAAGAACATAACATAAAACATAAGATATTTATTTTATTTATTTATTTAGGGTTTTTATATACCGACTTTCTTGATATATATATCAAATCAAGTCGGTTTTCATATAACACAACAAGATATATAATATGGGGCGGATTTTCAGAGCCCTGCTCGCCTAAATCCGCCCAAAACCGGGCGGATTTAGGCAAGCAGGGCCCTGCGCGCCGGGAAGCCTATTTTACATAGGCCTACCGGCGCGCGCAGAGCCCCGGGACTCGCGTAAGTCCCGGGGTTCTCCGAGGGGGGCGTGTCGGGGGCGTGTCGGGGGCGGGCCCGGTCGTCGCGGCGTTTCGGGGGTGTGTCGGCA
Organism: Rhinatrema bivittatum; assembly: GCF_901001135.1. NCBI lineage: Eukaryota > Metazoa > Chordata > Amphibia > Gymnophiona > Rhinatrematidae > Rhinatrema > Rhinatrema bivittatum. The sequence continues at coordinate 780,960,736 of NC_042616.1, read as the reverse complement.
GCGTTTTGTGGGAGGGTACGGGGGCGTGGCTACGGCCCGGGGCGGTCCGGGGGCATGGCCGCGCCCTCCGTACCCGCCCCCAGGTCGCGGCCCGGCGCGCAAGAGGCCCGCTGGCACGCGGGGATTTACGCCTCCCGGAGGGAGGCGTAAATCCCCCGACAAAGGTAAGGGGGGGGTTTAGACAGGGCCGGGCGGGTGGGTTAGGTAGGGGAAGGGAGGGGAAGGTGAGGGGAGGGCAAAGGAAAGTTCCCTCCGAGGCCGCTCCGATTTCGGAGCGGCCTTGGAGGGAACGGGGGTAGGCTGCGCGGCTCGGCGCGCGCCAGCTATACAAAATCCATAGCCTTGCGCGCACCGATCCAGGTTTTTAGCAGATACGCGCGGCTCCGCGCGTATCTACTAAAATCCAGCATACTTTTGTTTGCGCCTGGAGCGCAAACAAAAGTAGGCTATTCGCGCTCCTTTTAAAATCCGCCCCTATATATATAATAATAATATATATAATATAACAACAAGATATGCCATACTGGGTCAGACCAAGGGTCCACCAAGCCCAGTAACCTGTTTTCAACAGTGGCCAATCCAAGTCACAAGTACCTGGCAAGCACCCAAACATTAGGAACCATGCCCTCTAACCTTCCGAAAAAAACTCAAGACATGGCTCTTCCTCCAAGCCTTCCCTTAACTGGCATATCCAACTATTTTTCTCCACCAGACCGGACACTGACTCCTAACTAAACTCCCCTCCAAGTTTAGGCATTATATTTATGCCTCCCTTCTTTATATTATTGCATTATCTAATTTATTCAGTTATGCTGTCCTATATCTCCGGCTATCCTAGCCCTCCAAGTTAATACCTCCTTGTTATATGTATCTTTCGCCTCTTGTTATATGGTTGATTAAGTTATACTCCTTGTTACATGTAAACCGATCTGATATGAATTTTTTTCATGAAGGTCGGTATATAAAAATGTTAAATAAATAAATAAAATAAATAGATAGATCACAAGCTACTATTGCTTATTAATTAATTACCGTCATAGTACTTTATGGATTTATCCTCTAGGAACTTATCCAAACCTTTTTTAAACCCAGTTACACTAACTGCTGTAACCACATCCTCTGGCAATGAATTCCAGAGCTTAACTATATGCTGAGTGTAAAAGAATTTTCTTTGATTTGTTTTAAATGAACTACTTGCTAACTTCATGGTGTGCCCCCTGGTCCTTCTGTTATCTGAGAGAGTAAATAACCGATTTACATGAACTTGTTCCTTTCATGATTTTATTTATTTATTTATTTATTTATTTATTTATTTACGGTTTTTATATACTGGCATTCATGATACAATCACATCATGCTGGTTTACAGTTAAACAGGGGTGCAAATACATTAAAACTAAAAATAAGTGCAAGGAAATTGCAGTTACAAATAACAAGGGAGATCGAACTGGGAGAGAAAGGAAAATACAGAAGTAGATTAACATCGAACTAGTGGCGTAGAGAAATACTGAATTGGATTAACATCTCGTGGTGTTATTTACAAGGGCAGCTGTGACTGAGTTGTGGAAGTTGATGAGGCAGCAATTAGGAGGGGTCCGGAAAAGCTTGTTTGAATAACCAGGTCTTAAGTCTTTTTTGGAATGTTGGGAGGCAGGGCTCCTGTCGGAGATTCGGAGGGATGGAATTCCAGAGTGCTGGTCCAGCTGTTGAGAAAGCCCGTTCTCTTAAAGTTATGTGTCGAGTGGATTTGATATGAGGTACTTGGAGGGACCCTCTGTATGCTTCTCTGGTGGGTCTTGTGGAGTGATGATGGCTGAGCGGGAATTGTAAGTCAAGTGTTGTAAGGTGGTGGATGGATTTATATATGATGGTGATGGATTTGAAGATGATTCTGAAGTGTATAGGGAGCCAGTGTAAGTGTTTTAGGATAGGTGATATGTGGTCTCTTCTCCTGGTGTTGGTGAGAATTCTTGCCGCCGCATTCTGGACCATCTGTAGAGGTTTAGTGTACGATGATGGGAGGCCTAGTAGGATGGCGTTGCAATAATCAATCTTTGAGAAGATTAAAGCTTGTAGTATTGTTCTGTAATCATTAGAGTGAAATAGAGGTTTTATCCTTTTCAGAACTTGGAGTTTGTAGAAACAGTCCCTGGTTGTATGGTTGACAAATGCTTTCAGATTCATCCTGTTGTCAATTATAACTCCTAAGTCTCTCACTTGGGTGGAGAGTGGGATAGCTGGAGGAGAAGAGGAGGTGTTGCTGATTTCTGGGGAGATGAGCAGTAATTCTGTTTTTGCAGCATTTAATATGAGATTTAGACTGGCAAGAAGGCTCTTGATTTTTTGAAGGCATAATTCCCAATGATTGAGAGTTTTAGAGAGGGATTCTTTAAGGGGGATCACTATCTGGACATCGGCAGCATAGAGAAAGTGTTTAAGATTTAGATTTGTTAGGAGCTGGCATAGCGGAAGGAGGGCTGTGTTTGGGTTGATGAGGTCTATGAGAGGAAGTTGTGAGGTCAGTAAAGTGCTGACTTCTTCTGGTGAGCAGGATCTTCTATAAAGGAAGGGGGGTTGGGGTGCGTGGGCATTGATGGTATCCTTCAGCGTGAACCTGGTTGATATTAGTGTATGATCTGACCAAGGGACCTTCTTGCAATCCAGGGGAGAAGATTGCTTGACGCCAGAGTTTACAAAGATTAAGTCCAGCGTATGACCTACTTTGTGTGTGGGTTTGTTAACTATCTGGCTGAATCCCAAGGCTGAGAGGGCTGTGAGGAAGGCTTCGCAGCTGGATGAGAGTGTGAGGATGTCTACGTGCAGATTGAAATCTCCCAGGATTATAGCTGGAGCGTCCAAGTTGATACGAGTTGTGATTGTTTCAATAATGGGCGAGGCGTCTGTTTCCAGGAGGCCCGGGGGGGGGGGATTGGGGGGGGAGGGGTGCGTAGACTAGTAGAATTTGAAGATGGTCTGATGAGAAAAATCCGATTTCAAGTTTAGAATCTGATATGACAGGGTGTTGATTGAAGTTAAGGCCTTTTTTTGTTGCTAATAAGATGCCCCAGCCCTTTTTTTTCAGTCGAGGGAGAGAGAAGATGTCGTAGGTCTGTGTAGGTAGTTGATTTATTATAGCAGTGTCTGTGGGTTTCAGCCATGTTTCGGTTATAGCACATATGTCAGGCTTGGTGTCAAGAAGGTAATCGTTGAGGATCAGAGATTTCTTAGTGATGGATTGTGCGTTGAAAAGAGTTAAGGAAAATAGAGTAATGCCTAGAAATTGTGTGATCGGAGCAAGCAGGATGGGGGTAAGAGTTATTAATGATCGGTATCGTGTGTGCCTGATAGAATTTTCTGTTGAAGATGTGAGGTGTGGGAGGATAGGGATTGGGTAAGTTGTATACATTCTGGCCAGTTGAGTCTTGCAGAGGCGGACTGGCTGGAAGGATCCGAGGAAAGTTAAACAGTAGTTGGGGGTTGTGGGTTAATTTGCTGAGAGGAGCTTGGCTGAAATGGAATCCTTGTGGTGGACTATAGGCTGTGGGAGGAATGTGAGAGGCGCGTACCGGGAGCGTATGGAGTATAAGGTCTGCTGTCGAGAGAGGTTGCGGTGGCACTCCAGTGTTGTCCCGTGGTGCGATTGGTGGCTGGTAGTTGTGGTGTCTGTGGGAGAGAGAGCTGCAGGTTGGGTATTTTTAAACGCCAGGGAGAGTAGCCCTGAGATTGCTTGAGAGGTTGCTGGGAATGAGTATGCCTGAAGAGAAGTTGTATGTCTGAAGGCCGGAGCGAATTCTAGAGTGGGCGGTAGTGGAAGTAGCTAGGAGCGTGAAGAGGCTGCACTCCGGGGCTACACGAAGCGGCGCACAAAGGGGCCTGCGAGCCGCGCTGGTTTAAAGGTCCGGTCGGGGCTGTCCCCCGATTGGCTGCTGGTCGCTGACTCTCCTGACTCTCCTGATTCTCCTGACTCTCCTGACAAAAGAATCTCAACTCCGGTATCATAAAAATACCATTACAATCAACATTTATCAGGAATTCCACAAGAGATGATCCAGAAAGCAGATCTTAATCTAGATTCCCAAATAATACAGTTAGTCCTGCAGATCTTCGCAACTCAAAAACTCTGGCATTACAGGATTTAACCCTCTCAGACACTTATAGTTACCAAAACCAAGATAGGTTGATCCTGTGGGTAAACTTGCATCTCAACAGCATTAGAAAGCTATTAACTGATCTATAGTGAAAATAAAACATGCAACCCTTGATTTGGACAAGGTTATTGTGGTATCACAACTTTCCAGGTCGAAAATGAACAGCAGTCCCTCACAGTGCCCACCGTCCATGACCAAACATGGAACAACAAACCAGCCTTCAACATCCTTAGAAGAAAAGAAAGGACAAGACAGTAGGTCTTTGATGAAATGCTGCTTCCTCCATGTAATGCCCAAAAGCATGTCTATCTAGAAGCTATCTTCACTCTCCAGTCACAGATTGCAAGAACCACTGTGTCTCTGTGGGTGTGGGTGACCTGTAATTTGACCAGTGTGGGTGACCTGTAATTTGGCCGGGTATTGCTGGGAGAAGCATATTTTCTTTTGAAACAAAGAGTTATATATGGAAGAGAAGACTCTGTGAAGCATGTCGAGCTTGACAGAATAATCTTGAAAAATCAATATTTTTCTCTCCCTCAATCAAGGCTGCACTCCTCAACATACCGCTTGCAATATTGCTGTCTTCTGTGTAAAATCGAGAAAACTCTCAGAGCTGATCTTGGGTCTCCTGCCTTGGGCCTATGCGATGAGCCCTTTCTATGCACAATGGCCCCAGTGTATCAGAAAAGTGAAGTGAAGCTGGCAGCTACTTCTTCAAAAATTCCCACAGCTCAGCATCAAGCAATGTTTCTGGGAGACCCACAAACCTTAAATTGTTGTGACATGAGTGGTTTTCCAGATCATCCAGCTTACTTTCAATAGCCTCCAGACATTTAGCCTCTCCTGCGTCATGGCCATGGGTACCATTGTTTAAGTCTGACACACACTGCTTCATAACTTTCAAATGCCAGGTGGTCGTTTCAAGCGACCACCAAATGCCAGGTGGTCATTTCGATAGTGCATCAAGTTTTTCAAAAATTTCTTTGAATTTTCCATCTAATTTAATGTCTATTCCTTTTTAGACTGCCCCAGTGACAGCGGTGATCGGCGCATTCATCTGGGCCATCTCAGTTGCTACCTCCATCTTATTGTTGGCCATTTTGGGGTCTGTCGGTTGGGATTTATCATTCTCCTTTTTCCAAACCGGCTTGACATGCCCTCTTCAAAGTACCGCTGTTCTGATCAGTGCATGTTACCCAGTGGTAAGGCACCCAAAGTGACACCCAATGCAACCAGATTCAGCAGGCTAGGGGTAGATGGTAAGCATGCCCGAAAGGATCAGCAACATGCCTTGTTCCCTTCACAGCATCATGTGTCTCTGCTACAATATATTCTATGGAATTGTCAATAGGTTTTATGCATGTAAGTGCTCTTTAAGCACGTAAGTGGGCTTTTGAAAATTGCTAAGATATATGCTACCTTTACACATGTAAATTCTATTAGGGATGTGCATTCGTTGGCATTCGTTTAATTCATTTCGCAGTACATGCTTATCTGTGCAATAAGCATGTACAGCGATAAGCATGTACAGCGTAGGAAAAAAATCAGCAGAACCAGGGGTCACGATTTGAAGCTCCAGGGAGGAAGATTCAGAACCAATGTCAGGAAGTATTTCTTCACAGAGAGGGTGGTGGATGCCTGGAATGCCCTTCCGGAGGATGTGGTGAGGACCAGAACTGTGAAGGACTTCAAAGGGGCGTGGGATAAACACTGTGGATCCATAAAGTGAAGAGGCCGCCAATGAAGAGTGGGTGACTCGCCAGAATGATGGCTACTGCCTGGAGACAATACCCTTATTAAATAAACATACACATGCTTACTGTGACTCCAACATCGCTCTAAGCTTCAACAGCAAGAGGAAATGTGGAAAAAAGGACTCACACTCACAAAGAGAGGAGTAGCTGGCTTGTTACGGCGGTTACTACCCCAAATCAAATAAGCCTGATACTTCACTTTCACTTTCAATCTTCACTTTCAATGCATATACAGCATAGTTCTCTGCTTCAACAGCAAGGGAGGAGAAAAAAATGATACTTCACACATCCAGCAGAGCTCTCTGCTTCAACGGCAGGGGAGAAGAAAAGAGGGTTCACACTCACAAAGCGGGGAGTAGCTGGCTTGTTACGGCGGTTACTACCCCAAACCAAATGTGCCTGATACTTCACTTTCGATGCATATCCAGCATGGCTCTCTGCTTCAAAAGCATGGGAGAAGAAAAACAACCAATAAGGGCTGTATAACATAGTCTGGGTAAAATAAATAAGCATGGGTGTAGCTTGCTTATTGCGGCGGCTACTACCCCTAACTAATCAAGCTAGATATTTCACTTGGATGCAGCTCCATCACTGCTCTCTACATTAAAGGTGGGGGTGGAAGGGAAATAGAACCAAGAGCTAAGAGAAACAGATAAGTATGAGAGAAAAAAATGTGTGAAGCTTGCTGGGCAGACTGGATGGGCCATTTGGTCTTCTTCTGCCGTCATTTCTATGTTTCTATGTTTCTATATGAAACGAATAAAACGAATGCCAACGAATGCACATCCCTTAATTCTATTGAAAATTACCCTCTAATTTTTTAGAGGTAGATTTTAAAAGCCTTGGGCATGCAAAAATGGCCACATATGTGCGTAAGAGGGCCACATATATTTAAATAGCTGGGAAGGGCGCATATACATCAACGTACGCGCACCCAGAAAAAGGGGCATGGCATGGGCCCTCCAGCACAACCACTAATTTTCCTCAGCTGGCATGCACATGTAATGCACACCACTTTGCTACAGCTCCCCTCAGTAGGTGTAAGAATTTGGGGGGGGGGGGGGTGGAGGTGGGAGAGATTGCAGTGTACAAATCAACTCCTTTTCATCACTTATAAGGTCTAAAATTCTTTAATGATATCAGTTTTACAATGAATACCTCTGAATGTGTCTGTAATACCACCCTCTTAATCCCAACCCACCTCCCAAAAACTCACCTCGAATCAAAGTGCCTCCTTACAATATATAGTGCCTCCATATATAGAGTATCTGACTGAGCCCTATAAAGAGTCTCTCTCTCTCTCTCCACAAGTAAGATAAGCTGTACACATGAAGAGTATTTTATAAAATAGTACATTTCTTTGCCTGCAGCCCTTTTAAAATCTACCTGACTGTGTATATTAAAAACCAAAAGAAATGCACATCCCTATTAGAAAGCACTAAAATTAAACACAACCAAAATCTTGAAGGCTGGCAGCCTGGCATTATTCTGTCAATGTGCTAATCTCTGTCTGCTTATTTCAGATAATGCAGACAGAGAAAAAAAAAATCACTAGCAATTTGCTTCAATTTAACATACAGTATGCATAGTAACGACAGCAGGAAAAGACCAAATGGTCCATCCAGTCTGCCCAGCATATATCTTATAGTAACAATTGCTTCTCTGTGCAGGTTACTCCTGTATTTCTGTTAAGGGTAGTAATATTAACAATCAAAACCAAGCACCGTCAAATCCATAACAAAATTACTGCTAACAACATTTTTGTTTGTTTACAGGATGAGCAGCCTTCTTGATAATTCAGACAATGCTGCTTGAACATGCTTTACTTTTCACTTCCTGTATCCAATGAGATGCTGGTCAGTTTTGAAAGACAAAAGGGCACCCAGTATCCAGCATCTCCCAAGAACACTTATAATGCCAAATAAAATTTACTTTATACATTTTACTGAGTCTAAGTGTTCTTGTGTTCCTGGCCCTAAGGATGTACTATTATGTACATTTTCAGTAGAAACAGTGCTGCGCTTTTTTCCTAATGTCCGCATATCAGTACTCTAGACCGTAAAAGTCAGGGCCCAGTGTTGGTTGTTGTCTGAATCCTATTCTCCCCCCCCCCCCCCCCCTGTCAAAGTGGAGAGTGATGTTGCATCAAAATCAAGAAGGCTAATTGGTTAAGGGTAGTAATCCCCATGGCTTCTGTTAGGGGAAGTAGCTGCTGCTCCATGCAGGTTACTCCCATGTACCCTTTCCTTCATTTCCACCTTTAGCCTTTAGAGATCCACAGGGTGCAATCTCCAGTGACACTCCTCTACCCTTCTCCAATGAATACTGAAATAAAGTGCCCCTGCCTCTATCTTTCTTTCTGTCTCAGTGAGACCAGTCTAATAGGTAGATCAGAAAAATCCCCTTTACTAATTCAAAAATTAAGTTTTTCAAAGCTTTATTAGAACTGTGAGAGAGCTTCTCATAAGAGATCTTTCTCTAACATCTGCTAGAGAGGAAATAGAGAGTTTCTTAGATATGCTTATACCTTGCAGTGAGAGGATGTTGGCATCACTTTTTCTAATAGTAGCTATAGCCTAGTTAAAAAGATGCTTCATTGTGATTTGTCCTCCGGTCTCCTTGGCAACTTGTTCTGCCTCGGCTTCCAGGAAGCTGTGATATCACACAGGCAAAAGTTGATTGGTAAGTTGCCTGCCCCTATTTGTTCAGTTCTCACTGCTCACAGCACAGCCATAGACTTTCATGGGCCACAGAACTGAATGTTTAACGTAAATGAATGAGACAAAAACTTTTCATTAAATTGGTGGGACCCCTCTATTCATTTCGGGGTCCACAAATGAAATGAAAATTGCTTCATTCATTGCATTGTACCAATTTGTTTCAAATGAATGCACATCTCTAGTAAATTTCCATTGTTTATTTACCTGTTCCACTCAACACATAATTTTATAAACTTCTATCATATTCCTATCTCTCTTTTCCAAGCTAAAGATCTATTGGCTGAATAGTTTCTCATCCTAAGAGAGCCTTTCCTCCCCATAATCATTTTTGTCACCCATCTTTTCACTTTTTCTAGTTGCACTATATCATTTTTTAGATGGGACGAGCAGAATTGTGCACAATATTCAACATGCGGTTACACCATGGACTGATACTGTTGCGCCTGGAGGTGGAACCTTGTCCTGAGGCAGTGAGGAGTGGCTCCCTGGTCGGGCCTAGGAAGCACCTGCCACCAGGAGATAAAGCACAGGAGGAGACAGAGACTAGCTGGAGCTTCACCACTGGAAGCCCAAGGTCCCCCCGGGTGGAGCCCATGGGGACCCGGGCCACTTGGACTTAGGTGGGCCTCGCAGGATCTCCTGGAAAGGAAGTATAGAGGTGTGCCCACCAGGATCAAGGGTGCACAGTCAATGTCAAGACTGGAGGCTTGGGAAATCAAGGAAGGCCAGAACAGTGACTGCGATGACAAGGCTAGGAGCAGGGCCTGGCTCAAGGAGGCGGGGTCAGTGATAGCAGGGGTCAAGTTCCAAAGGTCGGTCTGAGAGTAGTCAGCAAAGCAGGGGTCAGGTTCCAGAGATCAGATGTGGTCAAGGAGGTAGGCAAAAGTCAGAATCCGGGCAGCGATCAGCATAGTCAAGAACAGGCAGAGGTCAGTATCAGAGAGTCAGTCCAAGAGGTACTACCTGAGGGAATGCAGGAACAGACAGATGCTGGAACAGAAGGACACTGGAACAGAAGGACGCTGGAACAGAAGGACGCTGGAACGGACGGTCGCTGGAGCAAGACTGGAACAAGACTGGAACAAGCGATGAGACACTGAGGCAAACTAGTACACACATGTTGTCGACCTGATTGCCAAGGCAAGGAAGTGCAGGCAGGAACTTCCTGATATACTGTGCTCAATCAGGGTGTACCGCGGAGCTTGGATCCGCCCCTGGACCTTTAAAGGGCTGGGCGGTCCACGCACGCGTGCCTAGGGCTAGGGCCGATGCCACAGAGGATGCCGAGCCCCATCGTGAGGCCAGGTGCACTGAGGAAGGCCCGGTGATCACTGCCGCTGGACGCCGAGGCCTCGAGGAGTTAGCTGCAGCTGCAGGAGAGGCCGACCCGGGACCTGCAGAGGAGTTGGGAAGGTGAGCAGGCCCTTGTGCGGGCCGAGCGCAGACGGGCGTGCAACAGATACAAAGGCAATATGATATTTTCTGTTTTCTCTCCATTCCTTTTCAGAACATTCCTAATATTTATTTACTTTATTTAAAATATCTCTATTCTTCTGATGCATAATACTAGTTGGGTTGCAAGGTAACAAGCATAACTTAAGACAAGCAAAATGAACTATTATAATAAAGAAATAATATTCTATTTGTTTATTTTTATTTTTATTTTATTGCTACCACACACCAAGCTAAGGATTTCAAAGTCCTTTTCCTAGATGGCCCTGGCCATCCAGTGCTCCTACCATGTGACAGGATCCAGCCAATGGCACGGATATCCTGTCACATGGTAAGGGCAAAGGCCATGGGCACCATTTTGATTACTGGCAGCGGATGGCCCAAGTGCAGGAGATCGCTCCTGAACCCCCGCTGGACCACCAGGGCTTTTGGCAAGTCTTGGGGGACCCTCCTGACCCCCACAAGACTTGCCAAAAGTCCAGCGGGGGTCCGGAAGCGATCTCCTGCACTCAGACCGTTGGCTGCCAGTATTCAAAATGGCACTGATAGCCTTTGCCCTTACTATGTCACAAGGGCTACCGGTGCCATTGGTCAGCCCCTTTCACATGGTAGGAGCACAAGATGGCCCCGGCCATCCAGTGCTCCTACCATGTGACAGGATCTGGCCAATGGCAATATCGTGGGGTTTTCCTATCGTTTTGGGGGAGCCCCCGATATCTGACGATTTTGAAAATATCAATGATATTTTCAATCGTCCGAAGCCCGATTCACATCCCTAGTAGCCATCATTCCCGGGAGCCACCCACTCTTCATTCATGTCCTCTAGACTTTATGGATCCACAGTGTTTATCCCACGCCCCTTTGAAGTCCTTCACAGTTCTGGTCTTTACCACTTCCGCTGGAAGGGCATTCCAGGCATCCACCACCCTCTCTGTGAAGAAATACTTCCTGACATTGCTTCTGAGTGTTCCTCCCTGGAGCTTCAAATCGTGATCCCTGGTTCTGCTGATTTTTTTCTGATGGAAAAGGTTTGTCGTTGTCTTTGGATCATTAAAACCTTTCAAGTATCTGAAAGTCTGTATCATATCAACTCTGCTCCTCCTTTCCTCCAGGGTATACATATTTAGATTCTTCAATGTCTCCTCATAAGTCATTCGATGAAGACCATCCACCTTTCTGGTCGCCCTTCTCTGGACCGCCTCTATCTTCAGGTCTTTTCTCATCTCGCTAGGATTTACCATCTGTTGGTGAAGATGGGGTTCAGTAGGATGAGAAACTGGAGAGAGAACTGTCTATAGACAGTCAAAATTACTATTATTTATTTGACTTGACAGCCCACCAATCCATTCTAGCGGTTTACAATAAAACCTTGTTAAAAATATACAGTATATTCACATAATATCATGTAAAAGATAAAATACAATTAAATTAAACACTATTAAACAAATAAATCAGTTAAGGAAAAGAAATAGAATAGGACAGGATGGTTCAGTTTAGTGATCATAAGATAAAAATGACTGCAGCTGATGAAATTGGAGATCATTTTCTCCTTCCTCATAATCAACAGGATGATATTCCACAATGAATGGGAAGCCAAGCTAAAGGCAATGGCTTATGTTTGTTCAAATCTTATCCTGACAGAAGAAGATACAATAAAAAAAACTCTTGCTGTGATGAGCTTAGTTAGCCTGTTGGTTCATATGAAAGCAAATAGTTAGCGAGATACAGAGGGTATTCCTTGAATAGAACCTTAAAAAGTAAGCACAGAATCTTAAATTTAATCCTAAAGTTGACCTGCAGCCAGTGAAGCTTAGTCATAAAGGGAGGAGGGGGTGACAGAATCCTATTTCTTGGAACCAAGCGGAAACTTAGCAGCAGGGTTTCGTACTAACTGTAAGCGACTAGTGAGATGTGAAATGCACCCATGATAAAGCTCATTGCAATCACCAAACCTCACCCAGACATGGGGTCTGAGTCTGGCTGGTGCTATTTTCAGAGGACTAGATAAACAGTGGCTCCGGCCTCAGTCTGCGGGACTTTGGATCGCTGTTGCTTGATGAAGAAAAAGATTTAAAAAATAGTTAGAGGGTTCAGGAGGAAGTGGGGGGAGGACTGGAGAGGAGGCCCAGAGAGAGGTTTTGTTTTGTTGTCTTTAGTGACGTTTTAAAAAAACGAAACAAATGAAAATGAACAAAATTTGGTTCATTTTCTGTTTTGTTTAAAACCGACTTGAAATGACATGGCAAAAAAAATTGTTACATTTTTCCCATTTCAAATGAAAACACACCCCTGATATTTACTCAGCATTAGGAAAGCTTTGTGCTTTCTACATTGTGGCTTAATGAGCCACCGTGTTGTGTCTGAGGTGTGAATATGCGCATGTGAGTATGAAATCCTGAAGAAAGTGTGTTGGTTGTGTTTTGGTTTGGCAAAGATGAATGCGGTCAGATGCATTCGTCCTGTACAGTGGAATCGCAAAGGATACAGCGATTCCCCAAAACTTATCAATGTGTATATACCATTAACCTTAGGTTCTTCAAACACATTTTCTGCATTCCTTTTTAATTTACTTTAAAAAAATGATTGAAAAACGGTATGTTCAAACCAACATGGAGGTGAATTTTAAAAGGCCGATGGAAGCATTAATTAGGGGGTGCATGAGGAAGTCGGGCTCGTGCAGGCCGAGCAGAGCTTAAAAGCTACCAAGATACGCGCATATCTCTCCCGCAGCGCGCGCATCTTTGAAGTTTTCAGCAAGGGGCAGGGCAAGGGTGGGGGTCTTGGCATGTCCTAGGCGTTTCTGTGCATAAACACTGACGTGACCCGGTGCGTGCCGAGGCTCCCTGCCGCGTAACTTTATTTCTGCTACTGATGACGTATAAGTTAAAAAAAAGAAAGAAAACTAGGCAGATCTGTGGGGTTTTGGCTAACTGGGGGGGGGGGTGGGTGGGTGAGTGAAGTCTATTAAACTAGGGGGTTTGGAGGCACTATCTCTTAACTAGGTAAACTGGGGATGAACTGGTAAAACTGGGAATAGCATCGTGCATGCCCCTTCTAATATCCCCTGATTTACATGATAGAAAATGCATTTGTACCCACTTGCACATATCCACGTAACATTTTTTTGTGCAGATGTGCACGCAGCCAGGCTGTTTTATAACATGCATGCATAGGCACCTGTATGATATAAAATGACCACGTTCCTGGGCGCGGGCTGACGTATGTGTGCAAATGTACGCGCGCGGGCCGGTTTGAAAGTTACCATTATTGTATTTGTAGCTGTCAACAAGCAGAGATGTTCAGTAGTAGCATGCTATGAAAAAAACACGCAGACCACAAATGTTTAAATAATCAAAAAATGCTTAAAGTTAAAAACCAAATTAACCTGAAATGAATCTGACACTGCCAAAAAATAATGTAATGTGGATTGCATAAGATTCTTATCCCAACCATGCAGCTAAATATTAGCTCCATCGTTTCATAAGAGCCAAAGGACTCCACGCTGCAGCTAAACTTAGATGTCATAGCTTAATGTTAAATGAAAGGCCCCAATGTAGGACTTTCATCCTGCCATTATTTGGCTTTTTCAGCCTCTAAAGTGAGAAAACATGTAAAGTCTAGTAATTTAGAAAACGTTTGTAGAAGGATCACCAAATGTGCTCCCATCCATGAGGGTTGTACAGGGAGCTTTGGGTGGGGGGGACCCCTGGGTTTCCTTGTTTGGGAGCTTCATGGAATAAAAAAAGCCTTTTTGTCTAGTACTAGTGAACACTGGATGGAATTTGGGGTACTGTAGAGCTATGTGCTGCAATACATTTTATTGAGATGTGTTTTAACGTGACTGTTCAGTAAGGGGTTTAGTGAGGATTTCCCCTTAATTACTAGGGATGTGAATCGTGTCCTCGATCGTCTTAACGATCGATTTCGGCTGGGAGGGGGAGGGAATCGTATTGTTGCCGTTTGGGGGGGTAAAATATCGTGAAAAATCGTTAAAAATCGTTAAAAATCGAAAAATCGAAAAACCGGCACATTAAAACCCCCTAAAACCCACCCCCGACCCTTTAAATTAAATCCCCCACCCTCCCGAACCCCCCCCCAAATAACTTAAATAACCTGCGGGTCCAGCGGCGGTCCGGAACGGCAGCGGTCCGGAACGGGCTCCTGCTCTGAATCTTGTCGTCTTCAGCCGGCGCCATTTTCCAAAATGGCGCCGAAAAATGGCGGCGGCCATAGACGAAAAAGATTGGACGGCAGGAGGTCCTTCCAGACCCCCGCTGGACTTTTGGCAAGTCTCGTGGGGGTCAGGAGGCCCCCCACAAACTGGCCAAAAGTTCCTGGAGGTCCAGCGGGGGTCAGGGAGCGATTTCCCGCCGCGAATCGTTTTCGTACGGAAAATGGCGCCGGCAGGAGATCGACTGCAGGAGGTCGTTCAGCGAGGCGCCGGAACCCTCGCGGCGGGAAATCGCTCCCTGACCCCCGCTGGATGTGTGATGCGGAGGGTTTGAACATGAAAAAAGGTGTTACCTCCAAGTTTGGGAACTTGGAGGTAACACCTTGGAGGAATATTAAGGGATGCATTCTGCTAAATAGTGTTGGAGAAATTTATGGGAGCAGTGGTTGGAAAAAAAAACAAACCTCTTAAAGGTGGGAGATAATATTCCAAGCTCTGGGATGCAATGTATTACTTGTGGTCGTCGAATGTTTAGCTTGACCGAGTATCCCAAGAACTCTGTATACCATCTGTAAGTCTGTACAGAGCTGCTGGCTGGACATTCCAGAAAATAAAGTTGCATGTTTAATTGGACTTGAGTGGAGCGGAGTGACTTTTGTGGGACCTCAAGTGTGGCCAGCATCTATTGACCTGAAGAGGGACAGGATTCAATGACAGGTGGGTATTGTATAGCTTCCTGACCAGTCTAAGTCAATGCAGCCTACCCCACTGCCTCTAGCTGGGTCTATTTCACCATCTGCATGACCTCCTTTTTTTTGAACTCACCAAATAAATTATAGAGCCTGACACTTAATAAAATGATCAAATTCTTTCATTAAACTATGTGCCCCAGGGTGGGGATTACAGCTGTTATATGAATGTCATATTAAAGACATTTTGCCTGCACACACTGTGATGTTACTAAATTGTTATCTTGAATCTCTGCATTATGTATAGACACTGACATGAACTGGAAGTTTATATATCACATGACCCTGCCCATGTTTAAAATGCACAGAAATAAAGGTTAACTAATAAAAACAAAAAGCGGTGATACCTTTTTATTGAACTAATTTAATACATTTCTTGACTAGCTTTTGAGAGCTAATACACTCTTCTTTGGGTCAGAATTCAAATGAGTGAACTATTACCAGGAAATATAGAGTAGTGTGGCTGTCAAAAGTGAATCATAAAAGGCATTTCAGTGACAGGGTGGAGGGGCCGGCGTGAGGGGGATTTGATAGGCGACAAAAATGATAAAGGGGATGGAAAAGCTCCTTTATGGAGAAAGGCTAAACAGGTTAGGGCTCTTTAACTTGGAAGAGAGAGGATGTGATTGAAATTTATAAAATCACGAGTGGGGTGAAATGTTTAAAAAGGGAATGTTTATTTACTTTTTCAAACTTTTTCAAACATGGGACACCACGAAACTTGTAATTGGCAAATTTAAAACAAATCATAGGAAGTATTTTTTCACCCAGCACACTATCAAGCTACGGTATCGGGTGTGGGAGGGTGTGGCCTAGGCAACTAACATACAGGCCGATACAGTACAATGCACTCCGGCGGAGCGCACTGTTAACCCGTGTTTGGACGCGCGTTTTCCATGCACTAGTTTTACCCCCTTATTCAGAAAGGGATAATAGCGCGTGGAAAAAGCGCGTCCAACCCCCCCCCCCCCAAAAAAAAAACGAATAGCGCCCGTAACATGCAAATGCATGTTACGGGCGCTATCATTTATTTATTTGTTGATTTTTATGTATTAGTTATTCTCGCTTGATTCAGTAAGTAAAATGTGCAGCCAAGCCGCATATTTTACTTTCAGAAATTAGCGCCTACCCAAAGGTAGGCGCTAATTTCTGCCGGCACCGGGAAAGTGCACAGTAAAAACATCTTTTCTGTATACCCTCCAACTTAATATCATGGCGATATTAAATCGGAGGTCCCAAAAGTTAAAAATAATAAAAAATAAATTAAAAAAAATTTAAAATCGCCCCGCAGCTCCCGGGTTGAAAACTGGATGCTCAATTTTGCCGGCGTCCAGTTTCCGAACCCGTGGCTGTCAGCGGGTTTGAGAACCGACGCCGGCAAAATTGAGTGTCGGCTGTCAAACTTGCTGACAGCTGCCGCGCATGTCAAAAAAGAGGCACTAGGGACGCACTAGTGTCCCTAGCGCCTCTTTTTACCGCGGGCCCTCATTTGCATGCGGGCCGATACTAAATTGCGCGGACAGGAGAGTGGTCTGTGCGCGCACCGGGAGAGTGCGCGCTCGCCCGCTCTCCCGTGAATTTTACTGAATCAGCCCGATAGTGGGGCTGAACAGAGGATTGGACACGTTTTTAAAGGAAAGTCCATAAACAGTTACTAGCCAGGTAGATTTGGGAAAGCCAGTGCTAATCCCTGGGAATGAGATGCAGTAAATAGATCAACTATTGGGGATCTGCCAGGTAGTTGTGACACAACCCAGTCACTGTGGAGACAAAATGCTGGGCTCGATGGCACGTGGTCTGACCCAGCATGTCACTTCTCATGTTCTTAATTTCCTATGTTTAAAATGAAAGATCACCATATACTTCACATGTTTTCCCTCTGTAGAAGCTGATGATGCTATATGAAGTTTTGGAGTCTGCTACCTAAATATTCTTTCCCTTCTTATTAGTGATTTACAATATTCAGATTGCTGAAATGATATAATATGAAGCTGTGTTTCAGTGGACATACATCTACAGATAGTGCTGACATATAAATGGAATAGCATTGCAAGTTCTCCCCCTTGAAAAAGCCAAACAATGGCTAAACAAAACTCTGTCGGTGACTGTGGTTTAACATCAAGCTATTAGGGTCATTTATCAAAATGCTATAAGGTTTTAACACATGCAATAAGCCCTTAACGCATGCGAAAATGCTTTTAACGCATGCGATAGCACCATAATGTATGGTGTGATGCAAATCCAAAAAAAAAGAGGAGTGGGCTTACTATTTTGCAAAGCCCTATTGCACAGTTTTAATGCTTATTTTAGCTACACCTTTTTCAGTAGTGTTAAGCTGTGTGATAGCTTTATTGTATTTTGTGATGTGTTCTCAAATGCTGTGTTTAGCAGTTTTGAAACTCCTGGAGTGAGGGGGGGAAAGAGAGAGAGAGAGAGAGAGAGAGGGAGAGAGAGAACCAAGCCATAATACCCTCACCCTAGATAGGTATTTATTAGAGATGTGAATCGTGTGATCGATCGTCTTAACGATCGATTTTGGCTGGGGGGGGGGGGGGGAAGGAATCGGATCGTTGCAGTTTTGTTTTTTTAAATATCGTGTAAATCGTAAATCGGGGGAGGGCGGGAAAACCGGCACACTAAAACAACCCTAAAACCCACCCCGACCCTTTAAAATAAATCCCCCACCCTCCCGAACCCCCCCAAAATGTCTTAAATTACCTGGGGTCCAGTGGGGGGGTCCCGGTGTGATCTTCCACTCTCGGGCCACGGGTGCGTTGATAGAAATGGCGCCGGCGCCATTTTGGTTCCTGTCCCCTGACATCACGAGCATAGGAGATCGCTCCCGGACCCCCGCTGGACCCCCAGGGACTTTTGGCCAGCTTGGGGGGGCCTCCTGACCCCCACAAGACTTGCCAAAAGTCCAGCGGGGGTCCGGGAACGACCTCCTGCACTCGAATCGTGTTGCCGTATTGCAAAATGGCCTTACGGCCGGCGCCATTTTGCAATACTCGGGCCGTATTGCAAAATGGCGCCGGCCACACAAACAGCTGCCTGAAATGTAACTGCACAAAGTTTGTGTGGTTATACTTAACTGGATATTCAGCCACAACTTGAGCTGGCTAGCTGTGACTGAATATCTGGGCAAAGTTAACCTGTTACAATTAATCAGTGAACTTCACTGGTCAGTGACTTTTTGAAAATCTTACCCTTGGCTTTTAAAGTGTAGTTACATTTTGGGTAGCTCATTAAATGAAATATATATCCAGTGTGCTGTCTTGCCTGTTGTTAGGACCTCAATCATTTTGCAATTATCCATTTTACACTTTACTCTTTTTCCCTGTGCACAAAGCTTTATATAACGCATGCTGAGGCCTCCAGCTTTGCAGACATTTTGGGCCACTACATTTTGTCCATTTTTGCCTTATTCTGTATCAAAATCCTTTTCCTGACTTGTTTAAAAAAAAATATCAGGAAATCATCCAGCGCATTGTTGTCCTGTGTCTATTACTGTGACCTCAATCATTTTGCAATTATCCACTTTACACTTCTTCATCTCACAGCAGGCTTTAGAGATGCAAACTCTTTCTTGGCATTTCAAATCCTTTTCCTGTATGATTGTATCCTCTACTATCAGCTGCTATTATTTCACTGATAAACATTGATCTTTACAGTCATGTGCAATCACTGATCAATAGATTTTAAAAAAATGAACACCGAGAAGTAACATAGTAACGTGATGTATGTCAATAGATAAGGACCATTTGAGCTGCCTGATTGCCTCTGCATATACTGCTTAAGCTCTGGTCATAACTCTTCCTTGCCGTTACTTCTTCCTCTCATTCCACTAAGGAGATATATACTTTTGATGGCTTAAATGTATTTGCATAATATAACATGGAAGGCCATGCTCAATAAAGATTATTTTTTTTCCCATAGGCACTGAATGGGGAGACAAAGCCCTTTCTGAATAAAGCCCCATTGTGTGGCATCCTATGCAGTTATGTCTCATCTGTAATGGACTGGAAGATTAGTTTGTAATCATACTGTGAAGATAATCACCCACTTTGTACACTAGTAGTCAAGGACTCAAAAGAAACAATACATGCTATATAGCGAAAGCTCTGCTGGGGTAAAATAGTCCTATTAAAAATCATATTGTGCCGCATTCTTCTCTTTCAGTATAAATAGCCTCCTATTAGCTTTGCATCACTTGACATGCTCTTCAGATCTGTCAAATACCTTTTTCATGCACTGCAGACGGCTTTTTTTACAATCAGCAATATGAAACCATGTAGTGATTTCATGCCATAGCTTCCATATTTTCGGACGTTATACTTTCAGGAGGAAATTTTTTAAAGGATTTACGGGCGTAAAACTGGGGTTTTTTTGAAAATGGCTACTTTTGTGCTTTTAACTCCTTTGAAATTTCACTGAATTTTCAAAAGGTTTTTGTGCGTGCATAAACGGGCTTTTGAAAATTGTTACGATATATGCTAATATATATGTGCATTACTCATTTGAAAATTCACTCCATAGCTATTTTTTTTCTGAAGCACAATCTCTAAATGAAATTCTCATTTTCAATCTTGTCATTGTTCAATAATTTCACATCCCACTTAGAAACTAGTACCTAACTGACAGCAGTACTTCTCCATAGCTAGCTTAAAACCAACTGGATGCTTCCCCATGGCTGCATATATTAAAAATGGATTTAGTCTGTAATTTGAGGCTTAGAGTGTGTCAGAGAAGCACAAGCCTCTGATTGGGTAGAAACACATAGAGGAGGGAATGTTTAAAGAGTTATACAGTGGCTGTGCATAAAAATAGAATAAATGCACATTAGGTAGTATATATGCATGAATAATATTTTATAAAACTTGCGAGTATGTGCGTAACTGCAGTATTGTCCATAAATGTCAACAGAAAAAACAGGGCTGTCTAGGGTGGGTTATGCATGCAAATTGCTATATATTTCTCCCTATCCAGGACAAATTGCCATCTTTTCTGCCTATCCAGACGAATCGTTATATTTCTCCCTATCTTGGGTAGATGAGCATATATGATCCCCACTCAGATCCCTCCATCATCCCATCTTTTTTATGTCTAGCCAAAGTTTCTGTAATAATCTGAGTAGCCAGCAAACATAGGGCAGGATTCATCATTCCTCGCACAATGTGGCCGGCTGCAGCCTTTCACAGTAAATAGCGACACCGTAAAAGGTGTAGCTATTCGCTGCGCTACTGCCGGCGATAATGTTCCTCACATTATCACCGGCAATGGTGCCTCTCTCTCCCTACCCTGACTCCTCCCCTCCAGCTAATTTAAATCCTATCGCCCGTGAAAAACCTTTAGGTGCCGATGCAATAATCTTCGCAGAAAGCGAGTGCTGACTTTTCAGCGTCCACTTTCTTAATGCACGCTATTAATCAAGTTTACTTAGGGAATAGCCACTGCTATTAATTGCATCAGTAGCATGGGATCTCCTTAATGTTTGGGTAATTGCCAGGTTCTTGTGGCCTGGTTTTGGCCTCTGTTGGAAACAGGATGCTGGGCTTGATGGACCCTTGGTCTGACCCAGCATGGCAATTTCTTATGTTCTTATGTTCTCATGGCGCCCGCAAGTGGGGCGCCATGCAATATGTAAATTAGGGGGTCGCGCTAGAAAGGAGGTGCTAGGGTCACTTGCGAGATCTTAGCGCCTCCTTGCTAACGTGACCCTCCGCGGCTGCCGGTTATGAAGACCGACTCTGGTAAACTCGGCCTCGGTTTTCATAACCTGCCTGTCTGCCAGTAATGAAAATGTCCGGTTATAAAACAGAGGCCGATTTTACCGGCATTGGTCTTCATAACTCAGCGGTCTGCTGAGTTATTTTATTTTATTCAGTTTTTTCTGCTTTTCTGTACTTCTTTTCAATGCGCTCAGCTATTAATACCTGCTCCAGGCAGGCGTTAATATCTGAGCGACAAATGTGTGTCTGAGACGCTCATTTGAAGTGAATGAGTAATAGCCTCATTCACATGCATTTGCATGTGATGAGCGCTAACTCATTCTCTGCTTTGGATGTGCATTAAATAGGCGCTAATCCCCCTATTGCATTAAGGGGTGGATTAGCAGCTATTTAACCCGCGTCCGACAGCAGGTTAAACAGTGTGCTCGGCTGAGCGCACTGTATTGCATCGGCCCCTTTGTAAATAACCCCCACAGAGAGATAGAAACATGAAAGCAGAAACAGACCATATGGCCCATCCAGTCTGCCCATCCATCCAATTAATTTAGCATCACTTCATCAAAAATCCCCTGAATTTATCCCATGCTTTTTTGAATTCAGATACTGTTTTTCTTTTCACCACCTCCACATGGAGGCTGTTCCCTACAGCGACCACCCTTTCTGTAAAGAAATATTTCATAAGATTACTCCTGAATTTACCCCCTTTCACCCCTCGTTCTAGATACTCCTTTCCATTGAAAAGGCTCACCTTCTGTGCTGGAAACCTTTGCAATATTTATTAAATGTCTCTGCCATATCTTCCCTTTCTCGCCTTTCCTCTAGAGTAAACCTGTGTAGATCTTTAAGTCTATCCACATATGCTTTAGAATTAAGACCACTGGCCATTTAGGCCATCCTCAGAATCTTTGTTTGTTGAGTTGTGATCTATACATGGACCGACGGTATATAAAACTTCCAACCTGTTTATATCCTTTTGAAAGTGCCATCTCCAGAATACTTCACAGTATTCCAAGCATCTTGCCTCCTACAGTACCTGCAACCTGCCAGACAGACCAAGCTGCTATGTCAGAAAATTCCAGCCATGTGATTGCCTGCATTTTCACTATAGGACATCCATGTTTCTGTTTACAATTCAAGCCGCTGCCCCTCACCTATAAGTGCATTCACTCTGAAGCTCCTCTTTATCTACGTTCTTTCCTCTCTTCCTACACCCTTCCCCGTGAGCTCTGTTCGTTGACCAAGTCACCTCTCCTCCACCACCAACTCCCAATTCCACACTTTCTACCTTGCTGCGTTAAATACTTGGGATAAACTTCTCAAGTTAGTGTGCCATGCTCCCTTTGGTACTTAATTCAATTCCAGTCTAAAAACTCACCTTTTTTGAAGCTGCTTTTAAATCCTAAGCACTTCTCTACAATAAATAGACTTCCTCTACACTGTTTGTCTTGAATGTTTGTCTTGACAGGATTGTAAATTCTGTGGAGCGAGGATGGTCTCTTATGTGTATCTGTACAGTGCTGCGTATGTCTATTAAGGTTTGTTTAGTGCTTTAGAAATGATAGCTAGTAGTAGTAATAGTATTTCACATCTCCTTTCCTAATGTAAGTCAGCCTGAAGTAAGGAGATAACAGTATTCCAGCCACAGAGGCATACATATGGACTCCCCCAAAGCTGACACAGATTAAACTAGGACTGAGTTAAAAGACATTCAAAATATTAATGCCAAGCTTTTTGAGAATTTTTCTTCCACAAGCAGATCAGTAATTTTTAATGTTGGGCTACATTCACAATGTAATTTCTTAGTGTTTTTGGACTTTTGAATTTTTGAACACGGATGAGTTATTTTTTTAATAATGTACTGGTTAGACCTGGGGATAGTGGTTTTTGTATGAGAGGGCAAGTATGGGCCTCAAGAGTCACTCCCAGGTCTGGTTTTCAGGATATCCACAAGGAATGGAGAGATTTGCTTGCACTGCCTCTATTGCAATCAAACGTATCTCATGCACTGTGGGCATCCAAGAAGATCAGACTTGAATAGGCTATGCCTGTTGTGTGGCTTTCCCCCTGCATTAACTATTGACATAAAGTAAAAGAGATGAAACGAAGGGTCTGAAATTGGTTTTCAGGTTCTGTTCAGCATTTATGTGGGTCATGGGATTGGCTTTCATTCATGGTTCTTCCTAACACAATTCTATGACTTCTTTCATGTACTATGCTGTTCTGTTCTTCCATAGCATGTCATTTGCATTTCATTTACTTTGATGCTTTTTTTTCTTTTTACCTTTTCTTTTCAAACCGGAATGTGTTGACAAGCTTCAAACGTTGAGACTATCAGAGAAATACAAATTGACTGCCGACACTACACAGAGTTGGGTGGGTAAAATCTAATTTCATATCCACTTTCAATGTAAATGTGCACAAATAAGATCAAAGTTTGATGCCCTTCTTTGCCATAACTGAAGCATTTTCTGATTGCAGAAATCAGCTTCAGCCAGGGAGAAATAGACTTTCTTTCAATTTATGTATTATCTTTTTAGGGCACGGTGATCACCCCGAAGGGACTGAAATGCAGAATAGACTAATAGAAATATCAAACTACTGAACTGGAAGACTGCATTTTTTAAGATAAGAAAAACACATTCATAGTACCCACAGGTGCTATGGCAAAGTGCTGTGCACTATCTTTAATTTTAATATGGCTTATCATCTTTACTATTCCAGTGGCAGAAACAAAACAAGTCTAGAATTGCATCGCAATTTAAAAGAGCACATTTTATAACTCCATGTTGACCTGTATGTGTGAGAAAGAGTCTTGCAGTTGCTCTCGGGGAAAGGAGATAAGGTGGGGGCAGGCGCTGGGGGTGAGGAATGTGTGTGGGGGTGTCTGTAGGTAAGGAGTTTGTATGAGTGAGGGATGTGTGGCTGAGAAGTATGTGCGTGGGGGTGTATGACTGAGGAATGGACGTGTGTATGAGTGTGTGGGAGGGGAGGAGAGAGAGCAATTGCAAATTGAAACTACTATAAAATCCTTTGTGGGGCTATTGTCTTTACAATTGCTCTGTTTGTGCATGCATGTTACAGTTGATTGGGTGTGGTGGTAAGGCATGCTTGTCTGCCACTAGTCCTGCCTGCAATATCTGTGTCACAGACAAAGCCACTCTACAAATCAAGTCCTCTTGTTTTGAGAGAGAGAAAGAGAGAAAGAGAGAGAGAGAGACTAGTTATAAGACCCTCATAGTAGGTAGGTATTTATACCTCTATATGAGGCCCATGTAGTTACTCAAGGTGAGGTTTAGGTAGTAGTGTATGGGTTAGGGGCCATACACTCTTGTGAAGATTTGAACCTTTGGAGTGAGAAAACTCACACAAAGATGAGATGTGTACAATGTTCTCTCAACCTAGCTTGATGTTATCTAGGTAGAGAGTCCAGGCTTGCAAAAACACCATATAGCACTTTGATAAATGACCCCCCTTAGCCCCTATTTGAAAAGCATCTGGGCGCATAGAAAGAAAATTCTTTCTGCAAGATTGAATAGATTTATAAGGTCAGGGTAAACCCAGATCTTTTGACCATAAAATAGAGACTGTCTATTGCGAAAGAAGAGTCTCAGAATATTGTTCCGATCTACAGGAAAAGCAAAGGAAATTAAGAGTGGTCTTCTTCTAACAATCTCAGTCTCTTTAGACATTTCCAAAATCTACGATATATCCAATGATGGCAGCTGTCTTGATACATCCTCAGCACTTCCAGGGGATTGCGGTAGATAGTAAACTTTTGTAATCACAAGCATAGCAGTGTATGTTTTAAAAAGTTCCAATGTCGATATCATATTGTTTTAAATTGCTCCAGTGTCGATATCAGTAAATTGTTTTAAATTGTTTTAAATTTTCTCATAATTTGTTTTATTGTAACATTGTATAGCACTTGCCCTTCCCCCTATACATAGCTTACCAACCCCCTACCATGTTCCCACTCCCTCTATATTATGTTACATCTCCACCCCACTCCTCCTCCTCCCCTGCATATTTCCCCCATCTCCTCCTCTTTTGCTCTCCCCCCTTGTCCCATTGTAACTCATTAAGTTCACTGTAAATTTGTTTAAATGGTTTTTAACTTATTTCACTGTAACTCGTTAATTTCGCTGTAAACCGATATGATGTCTTCACGAATACTGGTATAAAAAAACACTTAAAAAATAAATTTACCACAGGAAAATTCAATATTCCCAGATTATGAGATTTCAAGGCATTTTCTATATTTTCCAATTTTTTACTATTAACTAAATCAGCTTGAACCAAATTCTGTTGTATTTTTTCAGAAGCATTTAAATGCTGTTCTATATTTTCAACTTTAAGATTGTAAGAGGAAATCATATTAGTATTTATTAATACCTGATTTTTTTGTATCCAGCATAAGTTGAGATAAAGAAGCAATAGAAATTTCCAAAGATTTCAAGGTAGACCACATACCTTCAAGAGACATAGCAATAGTTTTGGGGTAAACACCACCTATTCCTGCAGCTGTGCTTGCACCACTCTCCATACCTTTTCCTGATGCTGGTCTAATCATTGGGCCTACCACTTTGATGAGGCCATGACCCTCGAGGGACCCTTTCCTCCCGGGAGAAACCTCATCATTAGTTCACACCCAGTGATCTCTATAGGGGTGTCTTCAGCCTGTGCTGCCTTCATGTCTCCCCACTGAGCCCCGGGAAGACCGTCGCAGTAGCCGAAGCACCCATCAGGTCCTGGTTGTTACGCTTGGGCTGGGTTCTGGTGTAGTGAACACCACCTTCTGGAGTGTCTTCAGGTGGAGAGAGATAGGGATGGCTGGAAAGTCTCTGATGATGGTGATAGCGGAGCAGAGTAAAGCTGAAAACAGTGTCAAATTCCAGACGGGGTCAGGGCCGGCAGCAGGCAAATGGTAACAAGATCCAGGCTGGGTCAGGGCAGGCGTCAGACAAGCAGGGAGCCCAAAGGCCACACATACACGGCAGGGCTGAGGGCCCGAAGGCCACACACACACGGCAGGGCTGAGGGCCCGAAGGCCACACACACACGGCAGGGCTGAGGCCCGAAGGCCACACACACACACACGGCAGGGAAGCGGGCCCAAAGGCCACACACACACGGTGGGGCAGAGGGCCCGAAGGCCACACACACACGGCAGGGCTGAGGCCCGAAGGCCACACACACACGGCAGGGCTGAGGGCCCAAAGGCCACACACACACGGCGGGGCTGAGGGCCCAAAGGCCACACACACACGGCGGGGCTGAGGCCCGAAGGCCACGCACACACGGCGGGGCTGAGGCCCGAAGGCCACGCACACACGGCAGGGCTGAGGGCCTGAAGGCCACACACACACGGCAGGACAGAGGGCCCTAGGCCACACACACACGGCAGGACAGAGGGCCCGAAGGCCACACACACACGGTGGGGCTGAGGCCCAAAGGCCACGCACACACGGTGGGGCAGAGGGCCCGAAGGCCACACACACACGGCAGGGCTGAGGCCCGAAGGCCACACACACACGGCAGGGAAGCGGGCCCAAAGGCCACGCACACACGGCGGGGCTGAGGCCCGAAGGCCACGCACACACGGCAGGGCTGAGGCCCGAAGGCCACGCACACACGGCAGGACAGAGGGCCCGAAGGCCACGCACACACGGCAGGACAGAGGGCCCGAAGGCCACACACACACGGCAGGGCTGAGGCCCGAAGGCCACGCACACACGGCGGGGCTGAGGCCCGAAGGCCACGCACACACGGCAGGGCTGAGGCCCGAAGGCCACACACACACACACGGCAGGGAAGCGGGCCCGAAGGCCACACACACACGGCAGGGCAGAGGGCCCGAAGGCCACGCACACACGGCAGGGCTGAGGCCCGAAGGCCACACTCACACACACGGCAGGGAAGCGGGCCCGAAGGCCACACACACACGGTGGGGCAGAGGGCCCGAAGGCCACACACACACGGTGGGGCAGAGGGCCCGAAGGCCACACACACACGGCAGGGCTGAGGCCCGAAGGCCACGCACACACGGCGGGGCAGAGGGCCCGAAGGCCACGCACACACGGCAGGGCTGAGGCCCGAAGGCCACACACACACGGCGGGGCAGAGGGCCCGAAGGCCACTCACACACGGCAGGGCTGAGGCCCGAAGGCCGCACGCACAGTAAGGCAAGGCAGGCAGAGCAGAAGGCCCGAAGGCCACATGCACAGCAAGGCAAGGAAGGCTAGAGCAGGGAGCCCAAGAGAGCTCGATGCAGAAGCATCGATGGAAATGCTAAGCAGGGTTATAAAGGGAAGTGTGGAACATAGAGAAGACAAGGGGAACCAGTCAGGAGAGCATGCTCGCGGGGGACCTCTGGTGGTGAGGCGGCTGCATAGCAGCCATGGTCGTAACACTACCCCCCTTCAAGGCCTCCTCCTCCATCTGGATCCTAACCCTGCAGGGAACACTGTGTAATGGCGAATCCAAAGACCTTCTGAGATGGTGTGACGAATATAACCCCTTCCTGGGATGGCAGAGCAATGCTAAGTCCATTCAGGGGCGGGTGGGCAGGGCGAAACCCCCCTTGGGGCAAAAAGACAGTCTCAGACCCCTCCTGGGGCAGTATGGCAGGCTCAGACCCCTCCGGAGATAGTGCAACCAGTCCAGGCAACTTCCTGTGACAGTTGTGCAGACTCAAACCCCTCCCGAGGCAACACAGTAGGCTCAAACCCCTCTTGGGGCGGGAGGGCAGGGTCAAACTTCTCCTGGGTTAGAAAAACAGTCTCAAGCCCCTCCAAGGGCATAGCGGTAAGTCCAACCCCCTCCTGGGGCGACACGACAGGTTCCAACCCCTCCCAGGGTGGTACAGCAGACTCAAGCCCCTCCAGGGGCACACGGTAAGTCCAAACCCCTCCTGGGGTGGCACGACAGGTTCCAACCCCTCCCGGGGCTGTGGCAGCTGTGCAGACTCAAACCCCTCCCGAGGCAACACGGCAGGCTCAAATCCCTCTTGGGGCAGGAGGGCAGGGTCAAACTTCTCCTGGGGTAGAAAAACAGTCTCAAGCCCCTCCAAGGGCACAGCGGTAAGTCCAAATCCCTCCTGGGGCGGCACGACAGGTTCCAACCCCTCCCGGGGCGGTACAGCAGACTCAAGCCCCTCCAGGGGCACAGCGGTAAGTCCCAACCCCTCCCAGGGCGGCACGGCAGGCTCAGGCCCCTCCCGGGGCACAGTGGTAAGTCCAAGCCCCTCCCGGGTCGGGAGGACAGGCTCAAGCCCCTCCGAGAGTGGCAGAGCAGGGTCAAGCCCCTCCTGGGACAAAGTGGTAAGTCCAAGCCCCTCAGGGGTGGCAGGGCAGGCTCAAGCCCCTCCGGGGGCACAGCGGTAAGTCCAAGTTCCTCCTGGGGTGGCAGGGCAGGTTCCAACCCCTCCCGGGGTGCCACGGCAGACTCAAGCCCCTCCTAGGGCAGCACAGCAGATTCAAGCCCCTCCTGGGGTGGCAGCAGTGCCTGGTCAGATCCCTCCAGGGGCAGCAGTAAGGCAGCAGGCTCAAACCCCTCCCAGGGCAGCAAGGCAGTCTCAGACCCCTCCCGGGGCAATAAGGCAGCAGGCTCCTCTTGAGATAGAATGACATTCAAAGATGGCAGAGTAATGAAGTCAGTAGTACGTTGTTCACCAGTTATGGGAGTAGTTATGTTGGTGTGAAAGGAGGGTGAAGACTGGGCAGTAGAGGACATGGTAAATGAGGACTGATTCTTAAACTCCAGATCATGGTTTCCTGGTTCTCTAGTGTGGACTTGCAGGTTAGCGAAGACACAGGCAGTTTTAGAAGGTCTTGGGAAGGTGCTTGTTAGTCGTGACTGATGAGCAGCTGTGGGAAGCAGAGTTCTATTACGTTTAATTAGTTCCCTCTGCTTCTGAGACTCTGGCGTGGAAGTCAAAGAAGCCTTCTTTATCAGGTGAGTTTTAGGGTTTTCTGAAATAAGACTTGCTTTTTGGTTATAAGTTTTATGAAATAATGTGCTGGAAATCACTGTTTGCAAACTGCCAATGGTGAAAACATTCTTAGTTGGGCCAGAAGCAGGACATAGTGTAAAAGAGCTGGCTGAGGTATCTAGAGAAACAGATGGCCCGTTCGCTGTGCAGCGGGGGCAGGGTTTGCCTGGAGGCAAAAGGCACGGAATGCAAGAGCAGGTCCACCATCCTGGTCTAGGAGCAGAACAATTTAAGCATTGCTGGTAGACTGAGACATTCCTTTTCAGGCAGCTGCTGCAAGCCCAGTGTTCCTGGTCAGAAAGCTGACAAGCTAAACAGTTCTGGTAAGATGGATGATTTAGAGTTTGTCAGTAGGTGCAGGTAAAAAACCGTGGAGACTCACCGTCTGCATACAGAGTCCTTTCTCTCTCTCCAAATGTGGATGGCTTCTGCATACTGTTACGCTTGGGCTGGGTTCTGGTGTAGTGAACACCACCTTCTGGAGTGACTTCAGGTGGAGAGAGATAGGGATGGCTGGAAAGTCTCTGATGGTGAGAGCGGAGCAGAGTAAGGCTGAAAGCAGTGTCAAATTCCAGACTGGGTCAGGGCAGGCGGCAGACAAGCAGAGTTCAGGCTGGGTCAGGGCAGGCGGCAGACAAGCAGGGAGCCCAAAGGCCACACACACACACAGCAGGACAGAGGGCCAGAAGGCCACACACATACGGCAGGGTAGAGGGCCAGAAGGCCACACACATACGGCAGGGCTGAGGCCCAAAGGCCACACACTCACGGCAGGGCTGAGGCCCAAAGGCCACACACACACACACAGCAGGGTAGAGGGCCCTGAAGGCCACGCCCACACTCTTACCCAACACACATGGGATTTCTATCCATATAGATTCTACTGAGCATTTAGTCTCTTGTATGATCTTGTATGATCTTTATCCTTTTGGACTCTATACCCTACTCATAAAGTATCCAGCTACAGGAGGGAACACTCACACTAGAATTGCAAAATCGGTGTCAAGCAGACCGATTTTTTCTTTTCGATTTTTTTAGGAAAGAGAGAGCAATTACACAACCAGGACATTCCTTGAGAGAACAACTGGCTGAGCTATATCAGGCAGTCCTCTCTGTGTCTTCAATATGACCTGTCCAATAAATCCAGTGGCGATCACTTTGATATTTGACCCAACAAACTGTGAGCTCATCCCTTGCAGACTAAGTTCCATATTACACATTTGCAATATACACTTTTCAAATGAATTCTGATCAAAATTGCATAGACAATATTTTCTCAGATATAGGGAGTCTAACTTTCAAAAGTGTGGGTGAGACTCCATCTGCCTGTCTAAGTGGGTCTGTGGAGATTTTCTCCTAGTATTTTATAAACTGTGTGGCAAGAGCCGCACAGTTTATGATATACTGCATACGTCTGTCCCAAAAGTATGTTTATATGTTTACTAAGTACCTACATTTGAAATGCAGAAAAATGCACACTGACTCTATGCATTTTATAAAAATACATGCATGTATTTTATGCACTGAATAATTGCAACAATGTGCTTAATAACCCAGAATTAAATGTCAAAACTGGTATTTTATAAATAAGGACTGTAACACTACCAGCGCATGGGCGCACATGTGTATGTTTATGCCAACTCATGCCAAAGGACGTGGCCATTTTACTACTTACACACATATATGCACGCATGGTATAAAGTAGGCTGCATGCGTGACATGTATGCACAATTTTATATGGACGCTTGCATATACCACCTCTTCCGTGTAATTTAGTAGACATGCACGCCGACACAGCTACCAATTGCCTCAGTTTATTCCCAGATTGTCCAGGTAAGGGATAAGAGTTCCTAAGCCCTCTAGTTAAATAGCTTCCCTTCCCCCTGTTAACATCAACTCTTAAATACCGCTGACTAGCTTAAATTATTTTTTATTTTATTACTTACGCGCCATCTATAGCAGTAGTAAAAGTTACACATTCGAGATCCTGGCCAGTGCTTTTGCACGTAAATACTTTCGTGCATATTTCAATGTAATGTCCATGTTCTGTCCAGGCCATGCTTACACAGTGCCTTTGTTTTGCAACTTATTTGTGCACGTAGACCTTCCATCCAAAAACCGCAGGCAAAAGACAAGTGCAATTTCCAATTGCACATACAGACAAGTTCAGTAATTTATGAGTGTATCCCGCTTATGAAATAACAACTGTTGTGCATTCTTCTGAGCCATGCCCCGGAATACCCCTAAACCATGCCTTGCTACTCTTGTTAACATTGATGTGCTTACTCTCCCAGTTCATAAACTATCATATTTTTACATATATGCTACGTTCATACATATGTGCTCATTTTACATATGCAACCCATCATAACTCTTTAAAATTACACCCTGACTCTTTATTGTTAGGATTTTACTCAGCTATCCAACTGCTAACTCAGAGCAAGGGTTGGCTCCTGCCTGTCTCCCTGCTCCCTTTTGGCAGCCTGCTGTTCCATCAGATGCAGAACTGGCATACAATGCTGGTGCTAAAAAGGAAACAAACACCACTAAATTTGTGCAAAGGATTAAATAAGGTTACAGTACTGCAACACCTGGTTAATTATTAAACTGGTATATTCCAATCACCCTGTGCAGAAGGCAACTATGGACAAGCCAGTTGTGTACTGAACGTGCTCCAGTAGACAGACCTTTTCTCTCTGAGATAAGGCCTACAATTTCTGCTGGAAATTCAAGGAGCAAGATGTATGCTTACAAATCCTTTTATTGTTCTCTTAATTTTATTTTGCATGTTCAACAGTAGCATACAGTTAAAAAAAAATGTTTATTATTATCTACAAATAAGAACAAAAATACAAAACATACGAGGCCAATCAATGGACCTCAAATTAAATAAGAGACCATAAATCACAGATAAAAAAAAACAACCTAACAAGAAATAACACATTAGGAAATTTTAAAAAATCATCTGCCATCAGTTTGCAAGAAAACACATAGTGGCTTCCAAACGTTTTGAATAAACCTCAAATTGCCCCCTTTTCTCAGTTATAACCAGTTCATATTTATACCTTCTGAGGACATATTCCAGCAAGATATTAACATAGGGGGTAGATTTTTAAAGAAGGGCGTGCGTGTCCATGTGCGCGCTCTTCCCGGCGCACAAGTTATAAAATCGGCGGGCTGCGTGCATGTGTGCGCCGGATTTTGTAATCCATGTCCGTTTGGGGTAGATTTTAGCAAATTTCGCGCAGTGACAAGATCGGGCCTCTCCCAGTTCCCTCCCAGTCCGCTCCAATTAAGGAGTGGACTAGGAGGGAACTTCCCAACCCCCCTGCCCAATCACCCTCCCTCTTCCCCTGTCTTTCCCACCCTCTAAACCCTTTACCCTATCTTTTTTTTTTTAATGATTTTATTGCTTACTGCTGCTTTGGAGCAGTAGCAACTTGGCGGGCCGTCAGTCCCTTCTCCAGTACAGCAGGAAATGGCCATAACCCTGGGGAGCTATATAATAATTTAGTCATGCTGACAAATTTTAGAACTGCAAACATATAACCCCAATACATTCTATCAAATGCTTTTTTGGCTTTAAGTGAGAAAGCTACCACTGGTCAATACATGCATTTAGTAGGGGTGTGCATTCGTATTGAACATAAATGTAAAACGCTACTTTTTTTTTTTTTTTTTACTTAAAAAAGTGATAAGACATAAACGATCGGATTTCCAACTTATTCAACATAGCTATGTTGAATAAGTTGGAAATCGCGATTGTTGATCCAAAATAAAAATTTAAACCCCTCACCTTCCTTAATCCCCCCCCAAAGACTTACCACAACTCCCTGGTGGTCCAGCGGGGTCAGGACGCCATTTCTGACCAACTTTGCAAGGAGCACGTGACGTCGGCGTCACGTCGGAGTGACGCAGCGTCACGTGATTCCCCGCGGGTTCGCGCTGGCACGCTCGTTCGGCCCAAAAGGAACTTTTGGCCAGCTTGGGGGGGCCTCCTGACACCCCCAAGCTGGCCAAAAGTTCCTTTTGGGCCGAACGAGGATCCCGGAAAGCGACCCCGCGGGGAATCACGTGACGTCGGCGCCACGTCGCAGTGACGCGGCGTCACGTGATTCCCCGTGAGTTCCCTTCGGCACCCTCGTTCGGCCCAAAAGGAACTTTTGGCCAGCTTGGGGGTGTCAGGAGGCCCCCCCAAGCTGGCCAAAGTTCCTTTTGGGCCGAACGAGCGTGCCAGCGCGAACCCGCGGGGAATCACGTGACGCCGCGTCACTCCGACGTGACGCCGACGTCACGTGCTCCTTGCAAAGTTGGTCAGAAATGGCGTCCTGACCCCGCTGGACCACCAGGGAGTTGTGGTAAGTCTTGGGGGGGGGGGGGGGTTAAGGAGGGTGAGGGGTTTACATTTTTATTTGCACATATGGACATATACTCAACTCATTGAATTCTGTTTATGTCCATATTGACCGCAAATGGGACCCCCTTTGGACATATGAACTTAAACTTTTGCTCTGCACATCCCTAGCATTTAGCCTGTTCTATTAAGTTAAACAGCAATCTAGGATTGTCTGGAGAAAAATGCCCTTTTATAAACCTCATTTGATCTCTACGTATATAATTGTGTCTATACATATGTTAAACCTTGCTGCAAGAATTTTAGAGTATATTTAGCAATTCGTGTTAATTAAAGAAACAATTCTAAGAAAACTGAGGATCATTCATGGGTTTTTGAGAATAATCATGGTTCTCAAAAAAGGGACCTTCAGGTCTAGCAGTACACAGAAACATCTGAGAAACGTTCAATAATGAGGGTACCAAGGAATATTTGAAACCCTGAAAAAATTCTATCCCAAATCTATCTGACCCTGGCAACTTCCTTGAATGTGATAGTAAACCAGTAACAATTTCATCCAGCATAACAACTCTAACTTGCACTTTACATCTTTGGACAATTTAGTATGTTTTAATTTACCTAAAAAGTCCTGACCAGCTTGTTCAATATAATCCACCTTGGATTTAGATAGCACTGAATAGAATTCCTTCAAAAACATATCCTTATTAAAATAAAATAAATTCCTCTTCAGATCTGTAATCAAAGTCACTCAATTTGTATTCCTTTACCCTTTAGGTATTTTATTAGTAATCTCCTACTTATTATTTTCTGCATAGAAACATGCCTTCTGGACAAAAATAGATCTGCTGGCTTCTCTGCTAAGAAGTGAATTATAATCACACTTCAATTTCTGTAATCTTTTTCTGTTCAAATAGTTTTTATTGAGATTATTCCATGAAAAAATAAGACAGTAACTTTTAAACAGGTGCGCAGGCACGCATGTAGGCGCGTTTACTGGCTTGCGGCCAGGGACATGGCTATTTTATAACATACTAAAATAATAGACCCAAACTTATATGACATGAAACTAAATACATTAAATAGAAGACCTGTCATATATAAGATGTGGATTGAGAGTGCCTTCATACGATGCGAACTGAATGAGTTCAGCTATCGTGTATGTGAGCCGTGTGGTGGCTTCTAAATCATTAGGCACCTCAATTTGGTGTTAATTGTTATGTTGATGTCCACGGGTTTGCGTACTCTTCAGATTAATTTCATAACTGTAGATATGATAAACGCATTGGCCTTAGCCACCACTTATCATGTACTTGCGTGTGTAATCAATCTTGTGCTGCCATCATGTACTTGCGTGTGTAATCAATCTTGTGCTGCCATCATGTACTTGCGTGTGTAATCAAGGCAGCACAAGATTGATTACACACGCAAGTACATGATAAGTGGTGGCTAAGGCCAATGCGTTTATCATATCTACAGTTATGAAATTAATCTGAAGAGTACGCAAACCCTTGGACATCAACATAACAATTAACACCAAATTGAGGTGCCTAATGATTTAGAAGCCACCACACGGCTCACATACACGATAGCTGAACTCATTCAGTTTGCATCGTATGAAGGCGCTCTCAATCCACATCTTATATATGACAGGTCTTCTATTTAAATTATTTTATAACATATGCATGTATATACATGCATGGTATAAAATAGGCTGACCATGTGCACATATGTGTGCAATTCTAAGTGGGGCCACAAAAATGACCACATATGTGGACCATGCATTTTAAGAAGCTGGGAAGGATGCATAACCACAAGCACAGGACTGAAGCTCAGGACAGAAGAGGAATCCGGGCAGCACTTGAAAATGGATCCGACCGGAACAGGGCTCCAATGACTGGGAACAGGACTCAGGCTCAGATTCAAACACGGATTCAGGAAAACTCAGGATGGTCATCTGGAGGTGGAATTCGGTGGGCGAGACAAGGCTGGAATACCTG
The DNA here is from genome assembly GCF_901001135.1 of Rhinatrema bivittatum. NCBI lineage: Eukaryota > Metazoa > Chordata > Amphibia > Gymnophiona > Rhinatrematidae > Rhinatrema > Rhinatrema bivittatum. Next base: position 780,925,673 of record NC_042616.1, on the reverse strand, counting down.
GAGCCAAGAACTGGAGGAACTGGGACAACTGAACACAGGAACTGAAGGACAGGAACATCTGGAGATGAGGACATCTAGAGACAAGAACCAGAGAACTGGAACGACAAGGCACAGGACGAACAAGGTCGCAGGATCTGATGAGAGACCTGGAAACACGGACGAAGAAAAGGGAGTTCCCACAAAGGACACAGACCTTGAAGAGACGATGAACCTCTGAGCCTCCTGGATGAAGAGCTAGAATGGAGCATCCAGGAGCAGGCAAGCTCCTTGTGAAGGCAACAAGGGACTGGCGAGGAGTCCTTTTATAGGGCTGAAGATGCGATGCCAGGAGATGTCATCAGGCAGGGCCGCAGGGCTTTTCACGCCGCGGGCCCTTTAAATACTGAAGAAAGGCACAGCTGTGGGCCTAGAGGAAGCCAGGACTGGGGACAGTGGCAGCGGCGTCCACGCCATGAAGCAAAGCCGAGGGCGGCGCTCCTGCCGCAGGACCAGCGAGAACATCGGTGGCACACGGGCCACGAAGGGACAAGGTTGGTGGTGGCCCCACCCACCGGAGAGAGGACAGCGTCAGCGGCCTCCAGGCCATGCAGAGAAGACTGGGGCAGCCCTCCTGCCACAAGGGGAGCAGGAACATCGGTGGCATCCAGGCTGCGGAGGAGAGAGAAGCCGCGGCGCTCTCACCGCAAGAAGGAAGGCAGCGGCGGCGGCCTCCATGCCGCACGGACACGGGAAACAAGAGTGGCTCCTGCCGCGGGGAGGAACCGGAAGGCCTTGGCATCAGGATGCAGGGCCCAGCAAAGGTGATGTGTACTGTGCTGTTCATATGACTGACTGTGCGTGTAAAATTGACCCCAAAACCCTAGACCACCACCAAAACCTCAACTCAAGTTACTAGCTGGCCCTCCTATAGTGGTATAAAGAGTTGACTACTATGTGTACCACCCCAGAGGCTCTCTCTCTCTCTCTCTCTACACTCCATTCCATGTAAGTGGGGGTATTTTAAAGCACACATGCACTGACATCATTACCAAGTTTCCCACTTCACACCCAGTTCGGCCAGGTAAGGGATAGGACTTCCAAACCCCCTGATTTAATACCCTCCCTTTTCCGCTGTTAACCCCCACCCTTAAAACTCCGCTGACATGCCTAGAGTTTTTTTTATTTTATTACTTACATGCCATCCATAGCAGAAATAAAATTACGTGGCAGGGACCCCTGGCATGTACCTATGTGCATAAGTACTTATGCACTAGTTTCATTGTGAAATCCAGGAATGCTCTTGCCCTGCCCAGACCCCGCCCAGACCCCGCCCCTTTTTCACCAAAAAAAATGTTGTACTGGAAGATACGCGCGTATGTAGGTGGCTTTTAAAATCTATGCGGTGCGCACTGGCCTGACTTTTGCGCGTTATTTCCCAGCTTTGGCATGCGGCGGGCTTTTAAAAGTTATCCCATACTGTATATGTTTAGCTACCAGAAACAAGAGAGGACTTGCGCTGAATTGTAGTATGACTACATCACTCTCCTAAAAGGAGGAGCTAAGGTCAATCAGCATGTAGTAGTGTCAGTTTTTAATATTTTTTTTCATGCATAAAATAGTGGTATAGCAAAATTGAAAGGTGGTAATGATCAATGTGTGGAGAGTGACGAAGAAATGGCAGAAATATTAAACGAATACTTCAGCTCTGTGTTCACTAAAGAAGACCCTGGAGAAGGACCATCTCTACACAACAAGAAACTGGAGGGAAGTGGAATAGATGAAAATCCTTTCACAGTAGAAAATGTGTGGGAAGAGCTAAAGAACCTGAAAGTGGACAAAGCCATGGGGCCTGATGGTATTCATCCAAGGATATTGAGGGAGCTCAGAGATGTTCTGGCGGCTCCACTGTGTGACCTGTTCAATAGATCCCTAGAAACGGGAGTGGTGCCGAGTGATTGGAGAAGAGCGGTGGTGGTCCCGCTTCACAAGAGTGGCAACAGGGAGGAGGCTGGAAACTACAGACCAGTTAGCCTCACTTCGGTGGTGGGAAAAGTAATGGAGTCACTGCTGAAAGAGAGAATAGTGAACAATCTACAGTCCGGAGAATCGATGGACCAGAGGCAACATGGATTCACCAGGGGAAGATCCTGTCAGACAAATCTGATTGACTTTTTTGACTGGGTAACCAAGGAATTGGATCAAGGAAGAGCACTCGATATCATATACTTGGATTTCAGCAAAGCTTTTGATACGGTTCCGCACAGGAGACTGGTGAATAAAACGAGAAGCTTGGGAGTGAGTGCCGATGTGGTGACCTGGATTGCAAATTGGTTGACGGACAGAAGACAATGTGTGATGGTAAATGGAACCTTCTCTGAGGAGAGAGCGGTTATAAGTGGTGTACCGCAAGGATCGGTGTTGGGACCGGTCCTGTTCAATATCTTTGTGAGCGACATTGCGGTCGGGATTGAAGGTAAGGTTTGTCTTTTGCGGATGACACTAAGATCTGCAACAGAGTGGACACGCCGGAAGGAGTGGAGAGAATGAGACGGGATCTAAGGAAACTGGAAGAGTGGTCGAAGATATGGCAGCTGAGATTCAATGCAAAGAAATGCAAAGTCATGCATATGGGGAGTGGAAATCCGAATGAAATGTATTCGATGGGGGGGGGGGAAGGCTGATGTGCACGGAGCAGGAGAGGGACCTTGGGGTGATAGTATCTAATGATATGAAGTCTGCGAAACAATGCGACAAGGCGATAGCAAAAGCCAGAAGAATGCTGGGCTGCATAGAGAGAGGAATATCGAGTAAGAAAAGGGAAGTGATTATTCCCCTGTACAGGTCCTTGGTGAGGCCTCACCTGGAGTACTGTGTTCAGTTCTGGAGACCGTATCTTCAAAAAGACAAAGACAAGATGGAAGCGGTACAGAGAAGGGCGACCAGGAAGGTGGAGGATCTTCATCGGATGACGTACGAGGAGAGATTGAAGAATCTAAATATGTACACCCTGGAGGAGAGGAGGCGCAGAGGTGATATGATACAGACTTTCAGATACTTGAAAGGTTTTAATGATCCAAAGACAACGACAAACCTTTTCCGTAGGAAGAAAATCAGCAGAACCAGGGGTCACGATTTGAAGCTCCAGGGAGGAAGATTCAGAACCAATGTCAGGAAGTATTTCTTCACGGAGAGGGTGGTGGATGCCTGGAATGCCCTTCCGGAGGAAGTGGTGAAGACCAGAACTGTGAGGGACTTCAAAGGGGCGTGGGATAAACACTGTGGATCCATAAAGTCAAGACACCGCCAATGTAGAGTGGGTGGCTCACCAGAACGATGGCTACTGCCCGGAGACAATACCCTTAATAAATAAACATACAGATGCTTACTGTGACTCCAACATCGCTCTAAGCTTCAACGGCAAGAGGAAATGTGGAAAAAAGGATTTGCTATCACAAAGAGGGGAGTAGCTGGCTTGTTACGGCGGTTACTACCCCAAACCAAATAAGCCTAATACTCACTTTCCAAGCATATACAGCATAGTTCTCTGCTTCAACGGCAGGGGAGAAGAAAAGAGGGTTCGCACTCACAAAGCGGGGAGTAGCTGGCTTATTACGGCGGTTACTACCCCAAACCAAATGTGCCTGATACTTCGCTTTCGATGCATATCCAGCATGGCTCTCTGCTTCATGGCATGGGAGAGGCTGATACATCAAGCATTTCCAGCATAGCTCTCTGCTTCAACAGCAGGGGAATAAGAAAAGCTGAGGCTTCACGCATATCCAGAATAGCTTCAACTGCAGGGGAGAAGAAAAAAAAAAAAAAAAAAAAAGGATTCGCACTCACAAAGCAGGGAGTAGCTGGCTTGTTACGGCGGTTACTACCCTAAACCAAAAGGGCCTGATACTTCACTTTCAATGCATAACCAGCATGGCTCTCCGCTTCAACGGCAGGAGAGAAGAAAAACAACCAATAGGGGCTATATGACATAGTCTGGGTAAAGGGAATAAACATGGGTGTAGCTTGCTTATTGCAGCAGTTACTACCCCTACTACCCCTAACTAATCAAGCTAGGTATTTCACTTGGATGCAGCTCCATCACTGCTCTCTACATTAATGGTGGGGGTGGAAGGGAAATAGAACCAAGAGTTAAGAGAAAATGATAAGTATGAGAGAAAAAAATGTGTGAAGCTTGCTGGGCAGACTAGATGGGCCATTTGGTCTTCTTCTGCCGTCATTTCTAGAGATGTGAATCGTGTCCTCGATCGTCTTAACGATCGATTTCGGCTGGGAGGGGGAGGGAATCGTATTGTTGCCGTTTGGGGGAGGTAAAATATCGTGAAAAATCGTGAAAAATCGAAAAAACGTAAAATCGCAAAACCGGCACATTAAAACCCCCTAAAACCCACCCCCGACCCTTTAAATTAAATCCCCCACCCTCCCGGCGCCATTTTCCGTACGGAAAATGGCGCCGGCAGGAGATCGACTGCAGGAGGTCGTTCAGCGAGGGTTCCGGCGCCTCGCTGAACGACCTCCTGCAGTCGATCTCCTGCCGGCGCCATTTTCCGTACGGAAAATGGCGCCGGGAGGGTGGGGGATTTAATTTAAAGGGTCGGGGGTGGGTTTTAGGGGGTTTTAATGTGCCGGCTCACGATTCTAACGATTTATAACGATAAATCGTTAGAATCTCTATTGTATTGTGTTCCATAACGGTTTAAGACGATATTAAAATTATCGGACGATAATTTTAATCATCCTAAAACGATTCACATCCCTAGTCATTTCTATGTTTCTATATGTTTCTATGTTTCTATGGAGAAAGTAAGCTCTTTCATTGCATTGCAAATATTTGTGCATACTGAAACATACGCACTTATTTTCAGAGCTGAACTATGCTGTATTTTATAAACTGTGTAGCAACCCACTAAAATGGTTCATATTTATGTTTACTCTGGGAACTCACCATTCCAGTCTCGCACATGGGGAAGCTAAAACCCACAATATTACTACTTCTATCCCCCCCCCCCCCCCGCCCATGACCGTGGTCCATTCCTCTTAATAGAGATCCTGTAGATTCTCTACATTTCTGTATGTATGTATGTAGGTATTTAATAACTTTTTATACCACAATCCCAGCCAAAACATTGCCCCAGAAAAAAAAATCATGAACAAAACAGAATTGTAACCATGATAGGAAAGAGTAAAATTAACCTAATACAGTTAGACTAGCCCATATTTGCCCCAGCACACACACATACCAACTTCAAGATAGCATAGCAATTCTTTCCTTGGAAGGCCCCATAGTTAATCAAGACCAGAATATGCTAGAAATCCCTACATACTAGCTTCAAGATAGCATAGCCACCCTTTTCTAAGACAGTCCAACCCTATAATCTAAGTCAGAAGATTAAGCCTTCTATGAGGGAAAGATATAGCCTTAACCTTTTTCTGGTACATGGGATAATTCTGTTCTAACATAAGCTCTATGGGAATTTATTCCAGAGAGAGGTGGCAGACATTTGGAAACTAACAGGGTCATTCATCAAAATGTGTTATGGCATTATTGCAGACATTAGGGCCCAAACGCCCTCGATAACGCCATAATGCATGCAATATTTATTGCAATGTACGGTAAAAATGTATTTTTTAATTTATTTAAAGGCGGAGGATTGGGGAGGGGTTTGGGCAGGATCAATGAAAATGAGGGGCATTATCACACACTTTTAATGCCAGAAATAACTATTTTTCCTTGTGTTAAGCTGTGCGATATGCTCAAAGCGGGATTTGCGTAAAATATTGCAAATCATGTTTTGGGTATTTTCAGGTGGGGAGAGGGGAAGAAATGGAGAAGGAGTGAAGTGGGATGGGATGGAATGGAGTGTAGAGAGAGAGAGAGAGAGAGCCTCTGGGATGGTACACATAGTAGCCAACTCTTTATACCACTATAGGAGGGCCAGTTAGTAAATTGAGTTGAGGTTTTGGTGGTGGTCTAGGGTTTTGGGGCCAATTTTACATGCACAGTCAAACGTATGAACAGCACAGTACACATCAGTGAAGATTTGACATCAATTGGAGTGACAAAAGTCTCACAAAGATGAGATTTCTACAATGTTCTCTCACCCTAGCTTGATGGACTCTCTACCAGGGCACTATCAAGCTAGGGCGAGAGAACATTGTAGAAATCTCATCTTTGTGTGACTTTCCTCACTTCAAATCATGCCAAATCTTCACTGATGTGCACTGTGATGTTCGTTCGTACGTCTCACTGTGCATGTTGTCGCGGGCCCCTCTGGATCTCTCACCAGCTGGACGTAGTTCCTTCTCTCACAGCTCTGTCAACCATCCAGGCATCGTAGCACGGCTGAAACTGCTGATCTCTGCTGCAAACTCAGACACTCTGGCAATTCTTTAAAACAGTTATGAGCCAACCTTTTGAACGAGGTTTCAATATTGTCTCTGACTGGCCCCCTCCCAGCCAGGTCTTTTTCCAGAGCTCCCACCGAGAGGCAATTTATCAGTTCTTCCCCTCCTCCACAGAGCAAGGATTCACAAACAAACATAGAACAGTTTATCAAAATCCAGGCTTTTTTCCCTTTCTTAGGGTTGTGCAGAAATTGTACTTCTCTATTACCTCTGCACTGAAACCAAAATGTCTGCAGTCAGGCTTCCGACCTAGCACTGACTACCCAGCTTGGGGATCCAGCACAAACTCACCCCTTCTCCCCTAATAGTTGTGCTTTCAGTCCTGTCTCACCTCTATCTCCTGAGGTAATCGACCTTGTCCTTATTTTAGGTATGTAGGGAAACCAGGTAAGACAAACGCTGCGTGCCCCACTTACTCCGTCTCCATGTCAGACACAGATGAATCCTCTGGAGGCATCTCCCAGTCCATCTCCTCCTCCTCCTCAGAGAAACTGCTCTCTGAGTTTTCTTCCTCACTCAGGGACACACCCTCTCCTTCCCACAGCATGGACTCAGCTGAATCTAATTCTCCCAGATTACCTTCGGCATTCACCTCAGCCTCCTTCTGGTCAGGAGCCTTCCACTGCCGCTCTGGAATTCTGGGTATTGTAGTCCATATTGGGTGTCTTCACGCCCCCTGCTGTTTCCCCTTGGTATAGTTGGACCACTGCTTAGTGGGGACTCGCTTAATATCCTGCCGGGATAGGAGTTTGTTACTCTTCTCCTTACATATCCCCCCCCTTTTGAAAACGCTGGAACTCCGCGGGTTGGGAGTTGCAGTGTTCTCTTCTAAGCGAGATAAGAAATCTGCATTTATATGCTCTTTGCCCGTTCTATGGCGCACTTCAAATGCATAGGCCTGTAGGGCTAAATACCATCGGGTTAACCGGGCATTAGAATCTTTCATTTGGTGTAACCACTTCAAGGGGGCATGGTCGGTAACTAGAACAAATTGTCTACCTCCCAAGTAATACTTTAGAGATTCCACAGCCCATTTCACAGCTAAACATTCTTTCTCTATTGTAGCATAATTCTCTTCATGGGGGTGTAATTTCCTGCTTAAATACAGAACTGGGTGTTCCTCCCCCCCTTCGAGCTGGGATAATACCGCTCCTAACCCTCTTCCAGAGGCGTCATTTTGTAACACGAAGGACAAAGCAAAGTCTACTGCTTTTAGTAGGGGCTCTTGGCATAAAGCCCGCCGAAGCTTCTTGAAATCCTGGGTTGACTCCTTTTCCCATATTAACTTATTAGGAGCTCCTTTTTTTAACATATCGTTCAGGGAACAGGCCAATTCTGCGAAATGGGGAATGAACCTCCTGTAATACCCTACTAAACCCAAGAAAGCTCTTAGTTGCTTCTGCGTTTGTGGCAGCACATAGTCTCTTATACTTTGCACTTTATCCAGTAATGGTCTCACTACTCCCCTCCCCACTATGTGTCCTAAATATTTCACTTCCCTTTGGGCCACCTTACATTTTGTGGGATTGGCAGTCAACCCTGCCTCTCTCAATGACTGCAGTACCGCCTTGACTTGGCCCAGATGGGTTCTCCATTCTCTAGAATAAATAACAATGTCATCCATATATGCAGCGGCGTACTTTAGATGGGGCCGTAGCACTCTATTCAGCAGGCGCTGACAACTTGCGGCTGCCCCTTGTAAGCCAAAAGGCATTCTTACAAATTGGTACAATCCCCTAGGTGTAGCGAAGGCTGTCTTCTCCTTTGAGCACTGCTCTAAGGGGATTTGCCAATATCCTTTGGTTAGATCTAAAGTCGTGAGATACTGGGCTGTACCTAATTTCTCCACCAGCTCATCTACCCGAGGCATCGGATAGGCATCGAAGGTAGAAATGGCATTAACCATTCTGAAATCAATGCAAAAACGCATGGTCCCATCCGGCTTTGGTACTAATACCACGGGACTACACCAAGCGCTGTTGGACTCCTCAATAACTCCCAGTTGTAGCATTTCTGCTACCTGCTGATCCATCTCTTTCTGCATGGTCTCAGGCAAGCAGTAAGGTCTTCTTCTCACCACTTGACCTGGAGGGGTACTAATTGTGTGCGTCACTAACTTAGTGTGCCCTGGTAACGGGGAAAATACATCCCGAGCTTGGTCTATTAACCTCTCCACTTGTCTTTTCTGCATCTCCGTTAGTTCGCTTCCTATAAGTACGTTCCCTCCTAGTTTTATGTCTCTTATCTGGGGGCCCAATTCTACCTCCTCTTCAGATCTTACCTCTGCCCCTAATCCCTGCCTTTCTACCCAGGGTTTGAGGAGATTAACATGATATACTTGGGGTCTTTTGGACTCTACCTGCACTTCATAGTCTACTGGTCCTAATCTCCGTACCACTTTGCCGGGACCCTTTCACTTAGCCACTAATCGGTTAGGGGAAGTAGGAACCAGAATTAATACCCAATCACCTTCCCTAAATTCTCTTTCTCTGGCTTCCTTATCGTAATAGGTTCTCTGTTTATCCTGGGCTTTTCTTAAATTTTCTTTAGCCATACTGAGCGCTTTTTCGGCATGCTGTTTTAGGTTTTGCATATAACTCACTATATCTTGCTGTTCCGGCTCCTCCCCCCTCCATTGTTCACTGAGAACATCCAATAAACCTCTTTGCTGACGTCCAAAGGTCAGTTCGAAAGGGGAAAATCCTGTAGACGCTTGGGGCACTTCCCTAGTAGCAAATAATAAAAACGGCACCAACTGGTCCCAGTCACTAGAGTCTTGCTTCAAACAGCTCCTGAGCATAGCCTTCAAGGTTTGATTGTATCTTTCCACCAACCCGTCCGTTTGCGGATGGTAAGCAGCCGTAAGCAAGTGTTTAATACCGAACTGCTTCCACATTCTGGCCAACTCCCGGGACCTGAAGTTAGACCCTCTATCCGTTAGCACTGCTCTTGGGAACCCGAATTGGCAGAAAATTTTAATTAACTCCTGTCCTATTACTTTGGCTCCCGTAGACCGAAGGGGAATTGCCCAGGGGAATCTAGTAGCATAATCAATTACTACTAGTATATATTGGTGGCCTCTCTTGCTTTTTTCCAAGGGACCGATAATATCCATCGCTATCCGATCCATTGGTTCTTGCACAACAGGTAAGGGTACTAAAGGCGCTTTTGGAGGTCCTCGGGGAGCAACCAATTGACAGTCCCCACATGACCTACAAAATTTCTTGACCGCCGCATATATCCCTGGCCAAAAAAAACGTCTTTTAACTCGAGCTAATGTACTATGAACCCCTAAATGGCCCGCTAGGGGATGCTCATGGGCTAACGACAAAACCCTCTCCTGGCAACTGCTAGGTATCAGTAATTGATGATGAGGTTCCTCTTTGGTTAGCCCTTCCTCCACTCGGTATAATAAACCTTGTTGTATAACAAAATAAGGATAAATTCTTATATCTTTATTAGTCACGTTCGAGCTATCCACCTTAGCCTTTTCCCAAGCTATTTTCAATGCGGGATCCCTCCTTTGTTCTTCCCTCAAATTTGGAACTTGAACTAATATTTCCCTTAACAAGTTTGGTGCTTCCACCCCCTCTGCCCCTTCCTCTAGCTGCTCATTAAAGTGCTGCTTGGCTTTCTTCCGCTGAGCCAGGGACTTGCGATCCTTCCCCGGAGGTGCTATTACATCCTCTCCTTCAAAGGGAAACACATCCCCCAGAGTCTGACCTCTGGTTAAGGATGCTTGCTCTTGGGCTCGCGTGGTTACAAAAGTGTGCCTATCCTCCATTAATTCTCTAAGGCGCCTCCATTCTCTCCCCAGAATGAGTTGCACTGGTAGCCCTTTCACCATAGCTACTTCTATGAAATCCTCGTACCCTCGGCATTGAATCCATACCTTCTGCACAGGGTGTCGGATCGCATGCCCGTGTACACATCTAACTGTTACGTAATTTCCCTGCTCTCGGGTGTCATATAACCCTATTTCCTGCGCGGTTTGTTCAGAGATCAAAGACTGGTTGGTACCAGTATCTAGTAATGCCTGAACCTCATGTCCATTCACTTTCACCCTCTGTAAATAGGGATTGCTGATAGAGTTATTCCCCTCCTTTTCTGCTTGTGGAGGGTAAGTGTAGGCCGCCGTATAGTGCGGACATTCCCTACGGTAATGCCCTACAGCCCCACAATGATAACATCTCCGGGGTCCGGCCATACCACTCCTTACTGGCCCTTTTCCTTTCTCCTTATCGGGAGGACCCTCCCTCCTGACTCCAGCAGTGTTAACTCGAGGAACACCTAAACCTTCTTGCCCCCCATTACCCGAGGCTTTAGCTCCTTTGGGCTCCTCTAACCTCCCTTTATGGGCTGAAGCTTTCATCGTCGATTCGGATTCAAGATACCTTTCCGTATTGATAATGGCCCTTTCCAACCCTCCAGCCCCTTGCCGCACCACCCAGGTTCTCATTGGCAACGGTAGCGCCTCAATATATTGTTCTAGTACCACCATTTCTATTATCTTGGAAACAGATTTGCCCTCTGGTTCTAGCCAGCGATGAGCTAAATCTTTCAGCCGTTGGGCTACTGCCCTAGGGCGCTCATTAGGTTTAAGGCAAGTTTCTCTAAAACGCCGTCTATAGGAGTCTTGCGTTATTCCTAATCTATCTAAGATAGCTGCTTTAACTGCTGCATAGTTCAATGCCTGTTCTGGTGTCAGGGCTCTATAAGCAGCTTGTGCTTCACCTGTTAAACATGGTGCTAGACGCGCTGTCCATTGTTCCCGTGGCCAACTGGCCACGCTAGCTACCCTTTCAAAAGTTACTAAGAAGGCCTCAGGATCGTCCCCAGGTCCCATCTTTTCCAAATGCAGATTCGGACCCCAGTCAGGCCGGCTTTGTCCTGCCGTATGTACACCCCTTTCTGTGGTACCTGTGGCTTCCATAGTAGCCTGTCCCTTTAGAAGTTGCAAAGCTTTCTGTTGCTCCTCCAATAACTGCAATAAGGGTCTCTGTTGCTGCTGCTGAAGGTCCATGAATTGATGAAGCATCTGCTGCATGCCTTCTTGCTGCTTTTGCATTTGGCCTGCCAGCCATGTTAGGATCTCCTCTGATGCCATGTCTGTAAGAAAAGGAAACACAAAAAGGAACCCAAGTGCGGTTGTATCACACAACAACCCTTCCCCCTCTTAATTCGGTATCTCCGGTTTTGCCGTACCCACTGGAGGGGTTTGGCCTCTTACCGAATATTCCTTTTAAACAGCGCCTTTTTTTTTTTTTTCCTCTAATCCCCGCCACTTAAGTGCTCCCTGTGCACCTTTACCTTATAACAGTTTCTTTGAGCATTTAGGTGCACTTTCACGTCCAATCCTCTGTGGTAAGCGAACTTCAGGATCCCACTGCTACCACCATTTTATGTCGCGGGCCCCTCTGGATCTCTCACCAGCTGGACGTAGTTCCTTCTCTCACAGCTCTGTCAACCATCCAGGCATCGTAGCACGGCTGAAACTGCTGATCTCTGCTGCAAACTCAGACACTCTGGCAATTCTTTAAAACAGTTATGAGCCAACCTTTTGAACGAGGTTTCAATATTGTCTCTGACTGGCCCCCTCCCAGCCAGGTCTTTTTCCAGAGCTCCCACCGAGAGGCAATTTATCAGTTCTTCCCCTCCTCCACAGAGCAAGGATTCACAAACAAACATAGAACAGTTTATCAAAATCCAGGCTTTTCTCCCTTTCTTAGGGTTGTGCAGAAATTGTACTTCTCTATTACCTCTGCACTGAAACCAAAATGTCTGCAGTCAGGCTTCCGACCTAGCACTGACTACCCATCTTGGGGATCCAGCACAAACTCACCCCTTCTCCCCTAATAGTTGTGCTTTCAGTCCTGTCTCACCTCTATCTCCTGAGGTAATCGACCTTGTCCTTATTTTAGGTATGTAGGGAAACCAGGTAAGACAAACACTGCGTGCCCCACTTACTCCATCTCCATGTCAGACACAGATGAATCCTCTGGAGGCATCTCCCAGTCCATCTCCTCCTCCTCCTCAGAGAAACTGCTCTCTGAGTTTTCTTCCTCACTCAGGGACACACCCTCTCCTTCCCACAGCATGGACTCAGCTGAATCTAATTCTCCCAGATTACCTTCGGCATTCACCTCAGCCTCCTTCTGGTCAGGAGCCTTCCACTGCCGCTCTGGAATTCTGGGTATTGTAGTCCATATTGGGTGTCTCCACGCCCCCTGCTGTTTCCCCTTGGTATAGTTGGACCACTGCTTAGTGGGGACTCGCTTAATATCCTGCCGGGATAGGAGTTTGTTACTCTTCTCCTTACAATGTCAAACTGGCAACAAAGCCCTAGACCACCACCAAAACCTCAACTTGAGTTACTAGCTAGCCCTCCTATAGTGGTATAAAGAGTTGACTACTATGAGAGTCTTATAAAAGGGTCTCTCTCTCTATGAGAATCTTATAAAAAGGTTTCTCCCCCCCTTTCACAACTATTGTAGAGCATGATAAAGTACCAGTGCAAAGCACATGGTGAGTGACTCTTAAATTATCATAGCTATGCCCCTTTTCCTTATCGCAGGTGATATTCATGCAAAAATTATCACATTTTGATGAATCTAGACCCAAGACAGCCAGCTCACACTCACAGACACAGCTATTTTATAACATGCACATATATGCATGATTGTTATAAAATAGGCTGAATGTGCACTCATGTGCATGCAATTTTAAGTTGGCGTGTGTGCGCAAATCCTGCTCCCACTGCATAAGTGGGGGGATATTAAAAGGGGTGCGTGTCCCCGCCATTGCCAGTTTCACAAGTTTGTTCCCAGTTCACCCAGGCAAGGGATAGGACTTTCAACCCGACCCTTAAAACGCTGCTGACATGCCTATATTTTTTTGTTTTATGACTTGCCATCCACAGCAGAAGTAAAGTTACAAGGTACAGGATCCTGGTGCTCGCTTATTTATTTTATTTATTTATTTAAAGGCTTTTCTATGCCGACATTCGTAAGGCACATCATGCCGGCTTACATTGTACTGATAAAAGGAGAGACAAAGAACAAAAAAACTAAATCGTAGTCAAAAACATAACAAGGAGGTAATTCAAAAAGGGAAATAAATACAAAGGGGCATTATACAACAGATATTTGCAGGGCTTGGAGAGCAAAAGGGGCAGAGATGTGGGAAGAGAGAGAACTTTATACAGTCGATACACTGATTGTGGTTTAATGTGATTGTGGTTTAATGCTTGTGGTTTAATTGAGAAATCCAGTAACGCCCATGTTCCGCCCAGATCATGCCCCGCAGTTTTTTGGAACTTTTCATTTGTGAGTGTAGTGGGAAATATGTGCAAACTTAAGTGACTTTTAAAATCTGCTCAATGCATGCTGGCCCAATATATTTGCTTATCTCCCAGTTTTGGGGCACATCTGGCTTTTAAAATTCTCCTTTAATAGTATCTGATATTAGCAGCCTTCAATTGATTCTCCCCCCAGGACAACTAAACACAATCTTCCATTTCTCTCTAAGGAATTAGAAAAAGTTGTACTAAAACAGCTTCAGGTTTTTGTGGATGACTATTCTATTTTAGATTTTCAGGAATATGATTTTAGAGCAGGGCACATTACTGATACCCTGCTTTTATCTTTGTTTGATAGTTTTAGAGGAGGTTTCGATTTATTGATTTTATTGGATTGTACAGCGGCATTTGATACCATCAATCATAGACTGCTACTAAAAAGACTGGGAGATGAAGGCTGTTTTAAAATATTTGGAGTCTTTTTTAGACAGTTGGACAGATACCGCAAGTAACCTTTCATGAAAACAAATCTAAATTTTATGACGTGAAGACTCAATGTTGATTATTGGATTTTTGCAGATGAGATCCAGTTTTATATACCTATAAAAAATTTCTTGAGTGAGCCCTTAAAAAATACTGCGCATTGCCTTAGAACCTTAAAAACTTGGTTGTCAGATAATAAATTGTCCTTGAACCTGGAAACAACAGAGATTCTATCTCTTGCAAGATTCCTTCCTGATGAACTCCCTAATCATCTATCGCTAATAATCAAAAAATACCTGGCTATGAAACTAGTCCCTAACTCAATGCCCAAACAATAAAAAATAGCCCTATTCGACTCCACAAATCTCTAAATAATACTGATCTACTGCCCCCCCCAAACTTCTAGAGAAAGTCATCTCCCCACTAATCGAATTCCTCACCTCTACCATCAAAAACAAGAAACTCACAATCATTTTAGGAGATCTTAACCTACGTGTCAATGAAACCCCCCCTTCTCAACACACTCAAACCCTGATGGACCTACTAACCACACTCAACTTCACACAACTTATAAACAAACCAACACATAAAGCAGGACACACAATAGACCTGATATTCACCAATGATAAAATTCAAGCAAACCCCACAGTAAATTGACACCAGTACCATGGTCCGACCACTTTCTTATAAACTGCAAGACAAAAATTGTATCCACCTCTTCCCAAGATCCTAACAAACCATACTCCTTCAAATACAGACCTCCTTTCCCACTTGAACCACTACAACAAGAATTGGGGTAGATCTTAAAAAAATACGCGATCACGTACTTTTGTTCGCACACCAGGCGCGAACAAAAGTATGCTGGATTTTATAAGATATGCGCGTAGCCGCGCGTATCTTATAAAATCCGGGGTCAGCGCATGCAACGGGGTGCACATTTGTGCAACCTGCGCGCGCCGAGCCCAGCGGCGCTGCCTGTTCCCTCTGAGGCCGCTCTGATTTCGGAGCGGCCTCGGAGGGAACTTTCCTTTGCCCTCCCCCCACCTTCCCCTCCCTTCCCCTACCTAACCCCCCCCCCCCCGGCCCTATCTAAACCCCCCCCACCTTTGACGGTAAAGTTACGCCTGCTGAAAGCAGGCGTAACTTTGCGCGCGCTGGCCGGCAGCCCCACTCGTGTTCCGGTCCCGGGGGCTGGTCCGGAGGCCTCGACCACGCCCCCGGGCCCGCCCCCGAAACGCCGTGTCGTTTCGGGAATGCCCACGGACACGCCCCCTCCTGCCCCTTTTCGTAAGCCCCGGGCCTTACGCGCGGTCTGGGGCTTTACGCGCGCCGGTGGCCTATGCAAAATAGGTGCGCCAGTGCGCGAGGGCCCTGCACGTGTAAATCCGGAAGGATTTACGCTCGCAGGGCTTTTAAAATCCGCCCCATTGGGAAAACAACTAAAGGACCTAGATCTTACCACCATAAACAATGCAACACATTCATGGCAATACATTACCACTAATATAGCCAACAACCTCAACCCTGAAAGAACAAAAAAGATTTATAACAAAAGAAAAAATGATAACTCGTGGTTCAACAAAGATCTAAAAAACACCAAAACAACTCTTAGAAAAAGGGAAAAAGATTGGCGCAAAAACAACTGTCCCTTGATTCTAGCCAGATATTGGACTTACCATGCTATCTACAAAACCATGATGAATACAGCAAAGAGGGACCACTACAACAAAAAAATCCAAAACCACGCTAACAACCCTAAAACGCTATTTAACATAGTAAAAAATCTAACCTCAGACAAAAACAATGATAGCAACCATTCGGACGAAAACATAACTCCAGACCTAGCTTTCTTCATCCAAAAATAAAATATGTAAAATCACGGATAACAGAATCAAAACTACCAAAAACCCAATACAACCAAGCAACAACAAAATTAATCCGTGGTCATCATTTGAAACTATCTCAACAATCGAAGCTGAAAACCTAATCAAATCTCTAAAACCAGCAAGCCATGTCTTTGATAAAATTCCAACTCAAACCCTAAAAGAACTTTCAAATGCCATTGCGCCAACCATTCCTGCAATCTTTTGAAGAAGGCATACTACCTGACAACCTCAAGATGGCAACAATTAAACCCATCTTTAAAAAAAAGAATCTGAACCCCACTGAACTCAATAACTTCCGCCCCATCTCAAACTTGCCATTCCTCACCAAACTAACAGAAAAGACGGTCCTTAAACAGCTCACTGAACATTTAGATATAAACATTTAGATATAAACAATATTCTACACCCCACACAACATGGATTCTGCAAATACCACAGCACAGAAACACTATTTCTCAACCTATCCAACACAATACTAAAAGGCTTCAATAACGGTCAACAATACATCCTCATTCTACTGGACCTATCAGCAGAAATTGGCCTAACCAAACATACTCTAAACTGGTTCAAATCATTCCTCCAAAACAGATCATTTCAAGCAAGCATGAACAACTCCATATCAGAGCTAATATCACTTGAAATGGGAGTACCACAGGGTTCTGCACTATCTGCCACACTATTTAATATCTACCTACTTCCTTTATGTCACCTACTTTCAAACCTCAACATCACGTACTATATGTACGCAGACAACATTCAATTACTCATCCCCATATCAGACACCATAGTTAATCTAGCTGCCAAACATCTCAACATAATAAAAAAATACTCTAAATCACATGAATCTATGCCTAAACATGGACAAAACCTAATGTAGTCTGCTTAAGAGAAAAAACCAGCTCACACAACACACAAACTCAATACAAATTGACAAAACCATGATCAAATTAAATGAAAATGTTAAGGACCTGGGGATCTGGCTTGACACTGAAATGAACCTCAAAAAACATATTGCTATGAAAACCAAAGAAGGATTCTACAAACTCTCAATTCTGAAAAGACCAAAACTGCTCCTAAACCAACCACAATTCAGAAATATTCTTCAATCCCTCATGTTCACAACCTTTGACTTCTGCAATTTCTATTTATAGGCCTCCCCAAATCCTACACCCATCCACTGCAGCTACTACAGAACGCAACAGTGAGAATACTCTCCAATCACAAAAGATCGGAATACATCACCCCAGTCCTAAAAGAACAACACTGGCTGTCCATAACGAAACAAGCTGAATTCAAACTACTCACCATAATACACAAAAACATAAACAATGAAAGAGAATGCCTAAACTCTATATTACAGAAACTTTTACCACAGCGCAACACCAGCTCTACCAACAAAGCCCTGCTCAACATATCTTCAGTAAAGACAGCTAACCTTACATCAACTAGAAATAGAGCACCCTCCATAGCTGGACCTCAACTTTGGAACTCTCTACTTGAAAAACTCAGACTGCAAAACGACTCAAAACTATTCAAAAAGCAACTTAAAACATTTCTATTTAAACAAGCTTACAAAGACTGCATCGGTTAACAACACCTCCAGCTATATACATCACAAGAATCCACTGCATTATATTTACTCAGACAAACAATGTTGCTCTTTACTCCTCAATAACTCGGACTCACCATTTACACCAGTAAAGTTAAACTTGCAACAACGTACACTGGCTCCTCGCATATCTAAATATACCTATCTATCCCTTCAAACTGATATCTCCCTTATATTATTTATTTATTTATTTATTTACTTATTTATAACTTTTATATGCCGAGGTTCAATTAACAAGATTAATTATCACTTCGGTTTACATTACTACCAGTAAAAACAACAGAGACAAAGTCTTGTTTTACAATGAACAGGGTAGAAAATAACCTGGATAACATGAAATGGGTGAAAGCAGGTATAGGGACATGGGTCAATATAACTTGGGCAAAAACAGGGCAATTACATTGGGGAGATAGCGAAATGCTTAATTTAGCTAACCTGCCCAACCATGAGCCTAGTAGTGGACATGTTTAACTGTTAATTAACGAACTTAGTAGAACAGTCATGATACTCAATGTACAAAGTTACCTGTAATGTATAAATTTGCCTATTTCTCTAGCTATGTATAAGTGTTTCTGTATGCAGTTAATATACCCAGTTCCGTTGCTATAATTGTTATTACCCTAACGTATTTCTTTGTAATAAGTTGTTGTATCTGTAAACTGGAGTGAAGGAATGCCCCAAACCTCGGTATATAAAAACACGTAAATAAATAAATAAAAAATAAAAAAAACTTGAAGGAATCCAGATTCCTATATCTGAGCAAGTCCAAACTCTTGGTGTGATAATGGATTCAACCTTATCTCTTCGGCCCCCAAGTTAATAAGGCTGTTAAACATGCCTTTTTTCAAATTATGAATAATTCATAGGCCCTTTTTAAATGAAAATGACTTAAAGATGGTTGTACACTCATTAGTTTCTTCTTTAGACTGAATCAATTCCCTTTGCTTAATGTTGTTGCAAACTACACTTTGTGCACTACAGTATGTACAAAACCTTATACATCAACATATATCTCCTGTACTGCTAAAGTATCACTCCTTGCCAATTGAGTGTGAGGTAAAATTCAAAATGTTATTACTGTTTTTTAAAGGATATCATCTAGTTTTAATGCAGCCTTATAAATGTACCAACTTTCTAGGCCTTTAAGATATGCTTCTAAGTGTCTCTTTAGTGTACCATCCTTTAGACATGTTACACTCGATGAAACTCATGAGTGTCTTTTTTATGTTCACAGTTGCCTAGGATTAAAGAAAGAGAGACCTTTCCTGCATTTTATAAGACTGTTAAAATCATTCCTTTTCAAACAAGCATTTAACTTAACTAAAGATGTGATCAATGATTGTCCTGTTGTTTAAGTTATTGTAAATTGGTAATGATACTGGCGTCTGTTGATCCGATGATTAGCGAACAATCTAGGCAAGGGACTATTTGAAAATATATTGGAAGTTGTTGTTTGTTTGTTATGTTTCTTTTCATTTTTTAATTGTTTTTATTATTCAGATTTTATGGCATTATTTTGATGTATATTTTATATGTGCATTGTTTTTAATTGTCATTTTAATGTGATTGTTTTATATTTCAAATTCTGAATGTTTGGTTGTAAACCACTTAGTATTTTTAATAGGTGGTCTAGAAATTTGGAATAAATAAATAAATAAGCAAACATTTATAACAGAAAAAAGGGGCAGCCAAGAAAAGTCATCAAAGATCCATGGCATCTATCATCTCCTTCCTCTCTGAATTGTTCCTGTTCTCCGTCAGCACCAGGGCTCTTACTCTGTCATTGCTTATCTGTCTTATCCTCCTTCTCTCTTCCTCTGTGTCAATGCTATATCCTAGGGATGTGCATTTGTTAAAAATGAAAGTGAAAAACTCAATGAATAAGGCTAATTCATTTCATTTGCGGAGCCTTGAAGCAAATCAGGCACTCCATGGAATTATACAATTCCAAATCAAACCACACTGAAGCCTGTTTTGTATTGATACAAATTACTACATAAACCACAGGCCATATATGTTATGATAATGCTCACTAAAACATTATATTATTGAAACCTCAGTATTCAAGATAAAATCTTTATTGTTTATTTATTTCAAATTGTTTACTATCATTTGAATAAACCCTTTAAATAAATTACAAAAATATGACATTGATACTCATTCGACCACCACACATACCATTCACAAATCAATCCCAATCACACTACAATCCCCCTTTGCCCTATTATAAAATACACACTTGTACAAAATTCATGAATCAATGAACAACACACTTTTCTTCAAATGGAAGTATTTTTCAAACAACTCCTCCACTAGAGAGTCAATCAACAACACACTTTTGTTCAAATGGAAATGTTCTTCAAACGACTCCTCCACAGGAGTGGGTATTGACAGTGTGGACTTGGTTCCGGTGTTGTAAAAAACATCTGGGATGGAGTGAGCACAAATTCACACAAGTGGAGTAAATGCCATTTTGTAGTCAAAGAATACATGTAATCAAAATTGGTGAAATCCCAGCACATCAATGTTCACAGAGGTGAAAATAGTCTCCTGTGGAGGAGTCGTTTGAAGAACATTTCCATTTGAAGAAAAGTGTGTTGTTCATTGATTCATGAATTTTGTACAAGTGTGTATTTTATAATAGGGCAAAGGGGGATTGTAGTGTAATTGGGATTGAGTTGTGAATGGTATGTGTGGTGGTCGAATGAGTATCAATGTAATATTTTTGTAATTTATTTAAAGGGTTTATTCAAATGATAGTAAACAATTTGAAATAAATAACAATAAAGATTTTATCTTGAATACAGAGGTTTCAATAATATAATGTTTTAGTGAACATTATCATAACATATATGGCCTGTGGTTTATGTAGTAGTTTACTCCATGGAATTAAACAAATCTTAATTCATTTTGTTTTAACTAATGCATCAGGCTTAGGTCTAGGCCCAAAGCCAAGGCCTCGTCTGGTTGAGGTCCAAAGCAGGGGCTGTGGCCTATGCCTGAGTGTGATGCCATGGCCTCTGCCTAGGCCCTAAGCTGAGGCCTTGCCTAGGGCACAGAGGGCCACATCATTGGACCAAGTGTGACACCAGTGTCTCAGTGGAGGCAGGGACTGACTACGGATCCTCAGTTGAGACCCTCAAAAATTAAAAAAAAAAATACTAACCTGACCTGTCAGGTAATCTGACAAAGGCCAGGTCAGGACGCTGGTGCCTTGACCTAAGCCAGGGCCTTAGACCCATGCTTGATGCTGTGACCTGACCCAAAGGCTGGGTCCCGATACCGGGCCCTCAGCCCAGATCAAGGCCTGACACCATGGCCCACCCCAGAGTCCAGGTCCTGACACCTGGAACTCGGCCTAGGCCAGAGTTTGAGCCTAGGCCTGACACTGCCACCCAACCCAGAGGCCAGGTCACAATGCGGGACCTCGGGCTGGACCAGGCCCAATGACGTGACCCAATCCGGAGGCCGGGTCCCAATGCCTGGGCCTTGGACTAGGCTGGAGTCCAAGGCCTGGCTTGATACTGTAACCTGACTTGGAGGCCAGGTCCTGATGCTGGGGCCTCAGCTCGGACCCAGGTCCGATGCTGCGACCTGACTCAGAGGCTGGGTCCTGGCTGTTCCCAGCATCAGGACTGAGTCCTGGCCAAGGCCCTGGCATTGGGACCTAAACTCCAGGTTGGGTCATGACATTAGACCTAGGTTCAGGCTCCAGCCTAGCCATCAGGACTTAGCCTCTGGGTCAGGTCGCAGCATTGGACATGGGCTCGGGCTCTGAACTAGGCCAAGACCCAGGTGTTTCTGGCATCCTGACTGAGGCCTCAGCATTGGGGCTAGATCCTGGGGCCCTGGGCATTGGGACTCGGCCTTTGGTCAGGTCGTGATGTTGGACCTGTGCTCATGCTCTGGCCTATGCTAAGACCCAGGCATCAGGTCCCAGTCTCCAAGTCAGGTCGTGGTGTCAGACCTGGACTCAGACTACATCCTAAGCTGAGTCCTAGGCATCGGGAACCGGCCTCTGGGTTAGGTCGCTGCTTCAGACCTGGGCTTGGTCTTCAGTCTAGACTGAGGCACAGACATCATGACCCAGACTCTAGATTGGTTTGCAGCATCAGGGCTGGGTCTGTGCCAAGGTGCCTGCATCAGGTCGAGGTATCTGGCTTGACTGGCGGTTTTTGGCCTGGTCTCGGACTCCAGCCTGAGATGATGCCCAGGTGTTGGGACCCAGCATTTATGACAGGTTGTGGCTTCAAACCTGGATTTGGGCTGAGGCCCCTGCATCAGGACCAGGCCTTTGTGTCAGGCTGCAAGGTAGAGCCTGGGTCTGGGCCCTGGCCTAGGTCAAGGCCCTGGCATTGGGCCCCAGTCTCCAAGTCAGGTCACGGCATCAGGCCTGGGTCTGAGCCCTGGCCTAGGACAAGGCCCATGCATTGGGACCCAGCCTCCAGGCTGGGCCACGGCACAGGCCTGGGTCTGGGGCCTGGCCTAGGCCTTGTGTAGGCCAAAGCCACGGCAATCTACCGTGGCCTTGTCCTACGCAAGACCAAGGCTTTGTCTTAGTCCTAGCCAGTGGATCCCCACCGGACCAAGGAAGTGGCTGCCAGGCAGCATCCTGGCCCTGGTACTTTTATGAGATGGTGGGAGGGAGTCCTAGTTTTCTTTTTTTTTTTTTTTGGGGGGGGGAGGAGATTATTGTTTGATTATTTTTTTTCAAATAAATGAAACAAATCCAGCAATCCACGAACCAAAATTCATGGGAAAAAAACCTCCCAAAAACAAAAACAGAATTTTCCCAAGCACATCCATACTATATCCTCCTTTTCTAGCTCTGTCTTTTCTCTCTTACCTCCTCCTCCTTTCTCTCTGTCCCTCTTTCCATCTGCTCTCTCTCCTGTTCTCTTACCACCATCTCCAATAACTTGTCTGACTGTAGTAGCCACAGAATTCAATGATGTAGGTAGGTAGAATATGGCTTACCTACTCCAAGGTAGGCCTTAGCGATTTTGCACTAAATAGTTCATGGAGGAGCACATACATTTTTATTTAATGGATGGCCACTAAAGCCTAATTTACATCTCAAGTACTTCATTTTTACATGCATGTACATGATAAATTAGGATACGTGCTAACATTTTACTTGACCAGTTTAGCATGCACTCTTGCATTTTCGTACATAGTATGCTATTGTACATGAGCACTAAATGACCCTAGCAAATGTTTGCTTTGGTGTATTGGCTCCATAATATGGGGTGAATACTGGTTGCCTAATCTTGGTAACCGGTTCGTGGCCAAGTTCATAAATTTAAGAAGCAAGTGGTGAAGCTGTATGGTTGACAATTGGAAGATATCTTTAGGAGAGTGGGTGGTAGGAAGGCAAGGAAGGGTGATGACCAAAGCAGTTATAGCATTCAAGCTTTTTTACGACTGACAGCTGAAATATATGCTTACCCAGAACCCTGTAGACAAGGGTGACCAGGTAGACTGAGAAGGCCAAATGGTCTTTATATGCTAGCATCTAACATGTTACTATGAGGCTTGTGGAATGTCAATGGTATCCTTGCATACCTGCTAAGGATGTGAGATGAAGTTTGCATATATTTATTTGTCTGTGTGTGTTATGTGTACGAATATGAGAGAGATATTGTCACTTTGGTATTTTATCATAGGCATCTTTAATTTTCCTGTGTTGCAATTACTGTTCCTTTCTCTGAAATATAATCCCAGCATCCATATGTGAGGCTTGAAAATTCTTGTTATTTCTCTGCCTCAAGTATTCAAGCCTTGGAGGGGTGGAGCGCTGATTTTTGATGGAAGAGAAAGGTGTAATTGTTCCATCTAAGCAGCTAGTATTCCGCCTTTATGGACATAAGATTATTGCTAAGCAATTAAGGAGAAATAATGAATACATGGAAATAGTTATCTTGATCAATTTTGACACCTTAGCTTTCCAGTACTGCACATAATCATGATTTCTTGCTTTCTAAGGCTGTAGTGTTTATTTTCTACCATTTTCTTGCAGATTTTTCTTTGTGTGTTTTGACTCTGCCATTTCTCCTATTATTTCTTTCTTTTCTTTTTTTTTTAATTTAATCTTTATTCATTTCCAACAAATAACATGAAGATTTTTTTTTACCAGAATACATGTAATGTTTAGCAATTAAAATGGAAAATAAACAATTTAAGCAAAACTGTCAATTAAAACATTACATAGTCTAGTCCACATTATAAGGGACGCAAAAGAAAATAAATTAGGAAAAAATTCTAGATATCTGTAGACATAGAAATCGAGGAGAAAGAGCACATAAATATAATGCTATATCCATAACCCACTCACTGTCATTCAAACTATATTTAAATTAAAATGTCTCTTTCTCACTCAGGAACCTAACGAAGTGGTCTGGGTCAGAAGAGACAAATTTATGATGTTGATATACTATCAAGCATTTTAATAAAAAGGTTGCCCCTAATATCAAACCTCTCTGCCTAAAAGAGAGAAACTGTTTCCTTCTACTTGGGTACTAGAGGTAATATCAGGAAAAACTGCTTCAGAGGAAGTATGTATGAAAAATCTGGTCCTTACCTCTTTCAAGACAGAAGGACACCAACAAAGTGGCTCTCACTGCAACATCATCCAAAGAGAATTCCAGGAATGTAGATATACATGGTTCCTTACCAGATAGATGGTCAAAAGCACATTCCAACTCATTATTTTCTTCCAACTCTTGGTAGATAATATATATTATTTATTTATTTTATTTATAAGCTTTTTTTATACCGACATTAGTGGGTGCATCATAAAGACCAAAGGGATCTCATACATGTATCCATTGCATAATACAAATCCTCATTTAAATATTTTTTAAATATTTTGCAAGGTGATAAAAGTTGAATCATTGGAAAGTTCAAAATATGTAGGTTCTTCTCTTGGTACATATTTTCAAGTCTCTCCAGTCTATTAGTAGTAACCAACCTATCTTTAATATAGACTGATCTCACAGCCTGATCTGCATCTCCTATTATTTCTGTAAAGAGGCCCTTAGAATGGCCACTTCACTAAGGACTTTGCTCTTCCTATCAGAGAACATATTGAGATTATCAGTGTAGGGAGTGATTGATTTGCTATGGTATTCCCCTCTAGGAATGGCAACAGTGATGTAGTTCAGACCGTTGGTCTCTGAAGACCAAGAATATTCTGAGCAGAAGGATTGGAGTTAACAGAGTGTCCAATGTCTCATCTCTGCTGGAGTTTGAAGTTTGGAGAAGGAGAAAACCTGCATTTTGCCCCCAGTATCTCCAGATATAGAGAGCAACACAGAAAAGTCCCTCAGATGGTGCTTCTGATACTGTTTTGTAGCTGTCCTGAGGGATTCAGCAGTGGAATGGTGAACAATCTTTTAGCTTCTGAGATAATAAACGTCTAAGTACATAAGTATATATGATTTGTCATATTGAGTCAGAGCAAAGGCCCATCAAGCCCAGTATCCTGTTTCCAACAGTGGCCAATCCAAGTCACAAGCACCTGGCAGGATCCCAAAGAGTAGATAGATTCCATGCTGCTTATCCCATACAATTGTTAATAATGGTTTATGGACTTTTGCTCCAGGAACTTGTCCAAAATTTTTTTAAACACCACTAGACTAGCTTTTACCACATTCTCTGGCAATGGATTCCAGAGCTTAATTATGTGTTGACTGAAAATATTTTCTCTTATTAGTTTGAAATGTATCACCTAGTAACTTTATTGTGTGTCCCTTAGTCTTTGTACTTTTTGAAAGAATAAACAACCAATTAATGTGTATTCATACCACTCCATTCATTATTTTATAGACCTCTATCGTATCTCCCCTCAGCCATCTTCTCCAAGCTGAAGAGTCTTTAGCCTTTCCTTATAGGGGAATTGTTCCATCCCCTTTATCATTTTGGTCACCCTTCTCTTTACCTTTTCTAATTCTACTATACCTTTTTTGAGACGTGGCACTAATATTCAAGATGAGGTCACACCATGGAGTTATAAAGAGGCATTATGATATTCTCTGTTTTGTTCTTCATTCCCTTTCCTAGCATTCTATATGCTTTCTTGGCTGCTGCTGCAAACTGAGCAGAAGATTTCAATGTATTATCAACAATGACACTTAGATCCTTTTCCTGAGTGGTGACTCTTTTTTCTACTGCATGCAATATATTATTCTTTCTGTGCTTCTAAAAAATTCTGTGCTTCTAAAAAAAATTCCTCCCTAACATCCCCACCTCCAGGCTGTGTGTGTTACATCGATATGATGTACCCACGAATACCGGTATAGAAAAGTTCTTAAATAAAAATAAATAAATAAAATGTGCCGGCTGCGGCAGACCTGCAGCCCGGCCCCCTCACCTCTCTCTGGTGAATCCAGTGCCTGGTTCCTCATTCCTGGCGGCGGTGGGCCGCTGGCTCCGTCCTCGGGCCACCCCCAGTGCCTCAGCTTCAGCTACAGGTTCCTGTGCTCTGCATCGGGCCTCTCCGCCTGGCCCGCGGAGAGTCACTGCCATCCAGTGCCACACCCTTCCCTAGGTGCGCGCGCGCATCACTGACTCTTATGAAGGGCCTGTGGCGGGAACTTGGCCGCGGCCCTGGATGATGACGTCGCTGGAGCTCCAGTACGTAAGGCCAGGCCTGGCTTCCAATGATTGCCTTTGCAACAGGTCTCCATGCTGGTCATGTACTCGTTGCCTCCTGGTGATTCTCCTGCATTCCTGTTCCTGATCCTCGCAAGTTCCTGTTCCTGTTCTCCTTCGTTCCTGCGTTCCTGATTCCTAACCTTTCATTGGATTGCTTTCTCGGACACAACCTCTTCATTGCCTGACTACGCCATTGACTCTCTCCAAGACTGGACCTCTGCATTGCCTGACTACACCATTGACTTTTCCAAGCCTGGACCTCTGCATTGCCTGACTATGCCATTGACTCTCTCCAAGTCCTAACCTCTGCATTGCCTAACTACCCCATTGACTCTCTCCAAGCCCAGACATCTACATTGCCTGACTACGCCATTGACTCTCTCCATGCCTGGACCTCTGCATTGCCTGATGACGCTACCGACTCTCTCCTCGTCCAGAACGTAGCCTTGTCTTGCCACCGCTTCTTGATTTCCACCGGCCCTGACTCCAGCTTGCTCTATGATGCCTCTTCAGTCTACATCCTGGACTTGGCCTACTCAGGCTTCGGCCTGTTCTTGCTCGGGTGCCCCCTGCCTGACTTTGGTTCTATTGGCGCCAAGGTCTCCGGGACTCCGCCTCGTCCAGTACAGACTTCTCCATTCCACTGTTGCTGCCTCTAGGCTGACCTCTCTGTCTTTCCATTGATGACGACATACAGAGGCCCACCTAAGTCCAGCCGGCCCCGGTACCCAAAGGCTCAACCCATGGGGAACGAGGGCTGGAATTGATGAAGCGCCTCCGTCCTTCAGCCCACTCCGCCTGCTGATGGTGGGGACCTGTAGGATCCCTCCTTAGGGTAGCGTCAACCCTTCCTCGGCCCAAGGGTCCACCTCTGGTGCAACAGTGTGGCATATAAATCTGAATATAACTGGATCAAATGTCAGAGATTTCTTTAGAATCAATTATGACAACACCCTGCTTGTTTCGCATATTGCAAATGAAGTGTTGTGGCTTAACGCTATGAACTAAGTGAGAGTGCAATTTATTAGCTTTATTACCATAAAGAAACAATTTACTATGAAATTCATAATAAGATCTCAATGCTCTCTGGTGGAGTAATTTGTTTAAGGTATGTGTAATATCAGCAAGTTGAATTTTAACAGAAGTTTGCAATGATGAGATATGATGAGATTTAAGTCTAGTCATCTCCAGACTGAGTCTTAAAATTTCAGTACCTCTAAGCTTATTTTTCCCAGCTGTGTAGGCAATTATAGTGATTCTCATAACAGCTTTTGCAGTCTTCCATAATATATCTGGAGAAATTTCATGAGAAATATAAAATTCCAAATATTCTTTCCATTTACATATAAGATATAATTTAAAATCGTTATCATAATATAAATGAGGATTAAGGCATCACTTAAACACTGTTGAGGAAGGAGTACCCAGTCTGAGCTTAATCGATATAGGTGCATGATCAGACAATGTAAAGTTACTTATAGACACTTTAATCACCATACAAAATAAGGCATGGGATATTAAAAAATAGTCAATATGAGAGTAACTTTGGTGAGAATCAGAATAAAAAGAAAAAAATCTCATTCACCTGGGTGTAACTCCCTCCAAACATCCAACAGTTGAAGTTCTTTCAAGAAAAATGGTACTCTGGTAACAGATGCTCGATTCCCAGATATTTGTGGTGGCTTAGTATGAACACTGGTATCTGCTGTTGAATTAAAATCTTCACCCAAGAGAACTAGATATTCAGGCAATTGACTATAGTAAATACTTTCATTAAAAAACTCTGATCATGTGTGTTAGGAGCATAAAGATTACAAAAAAGAATTTTTTTGTGATCAATGCCCCGGAGGTTGTTGATTGGTAATAGCTTTGTTGAATACATTTTGCTATGTACATAATTTGAAGGCTCATTTTTTGCTTATTTAAACCATCCACTTTATGGCTATTTGTACCATATGTTTGCCATACACCTATTCTTCTGGTATCTCATCTAGTGTGATTGCTCATTGCTCACATTCCTGGAATGAATATCATTCACATTCAATGAGAATATATTAAGATCAGCCAAGAGAACAATAAAAGGAATTATTCCAGTTACCAGCTCCTTTCAGCCAAAGCACCCCCCTTCCCTAGCACAGGCACCCCAGACAGAAAAACTGATACCTCTTAAAAGACAATGATAAAACCACCCAAGTTCCTGATCAACATTCATTTGACAGATATAGACAAAGACTAACATTTTACCAAACTCCAAGTGACTATACTACTGCTCCTACTTTCCTATCAGCAGAAAGTACCCAAAGTGGCCAGATGGAGTGAATCCCCATAGAAATTATGAAAGTATACCATAGTCATATACAGGTATATATAGCATATTCTAAGATATTAAAACAAACAATTAGTATGGATGAGAAACATAAAAATCATTGTATAACAAATGCAATCCTGAGACAGAAAATTGCCAAAAGAGAAAAAAAAAAAAAGAAAGTAAATATGAAATATCATTTCATTTGTTCCATGAAGAGTAGACTGTAAAATTATGATCAAAGTTAAGAAAAAATAAATGCCGTAAAAGCAGTCAGTAGGCACCGAGCAAACAAAGAAAATTAAAACAAAATAGAAGCCAGACTCTGGCTTTCAGTTCAGTCACTCAACTGTGGCAAAATAGACATAATGTTGAGGAATAGACATAAAGAAAAAAAAAGCCTTCCTGTATCCGAATAGTTCTATTTTTCTCTTCCTCTTTCTCTGCCTTCCTCTTAAAAACAAACATGAAGCTTTGGATGGGAGCCATCAGAGACAGGCAGCATATAAGGAAAGAAAATACACTTGCTGTGCCAAATTATGATGACGACATTATTCTTCCTGAAGAATCTGCAGCGTCTGCACCCCCAGGCCACCACACTGGTATGATTTCTTATAGTAGATACAACAATTAAATTCCCAATGTTTATGCTTTAGGACTAAGATGCCAGATACATCATACAATTATATTTTGTAGTCAAATATGTAGCCCTATTGTACCAAAAATCTTCAATTTCAAACACCACAAAGTGTGTTTCTTTGCTTACCAATTCTTTATAAATTGGGTTGAGTCCTCCTGATTAATGATCATTCAGCTGATACCTTCGCCGAATAATCATTAATCAGGAAAATTCTGTCACCTTTTTATTCAAGGATTTTCACTTTTTTTATAACTCAGCATGATACTGGCTTTGATGGCGTACGTAGTTCAATATCCGAGCCACAACTGGCCAATGATGTGCATTCAAATCTCCAATGGGTCCTATGCGACGTACTTGTTCAGCAATCACTGATTCAGTATCCAAAGACATTTCCAGGGCTTCAGGCAACCAAATCTGAACAAAATCATCAAGTCAACTGCTTTCACTTGCTCAGATAGTCCAATAATGCGTATGTTATTTCTTCATCCTCTATTCTCCTGGTCTTCAATATGTGCTTCAAGCTGAGCGTTCTCTCTCTCTAGAAATAAGAAACCACCAACTTCACACTCATATTCAGCACCTTATTATCATGCTACAAAACTGTATCATATAGATTCGTTCTTGCTATACAACTATGCAATTGTCTACAATGTAAAGATTACACTGCTCAGTTATCTCCCCCCTTTTCCAGACCCAAGTTAATTCTCCCTGTTTTATTGTAACTTTCTCACATCCATTCTATTGTTTACTGCTTTTGAAGTTTGTATTTGGAATATTGATTACTATGTTACCCTCTGCTTTACACACATTGGGGCGGATTTTCAAAGGCCCGCACACGTAAATCCTTCTGGATTTACGCACGCAGGGCCCTCGCGCGCCGGCGTGCCTATTTTGCATAGGCCGCCGGTGCGCGTAAAGCCCCGGGACGCGCGCAAGTCCCGGGGCTTTTGTAAGGGGGCGTGTCAGGGGCGTGTCGGAGGGCGGGGCCCACTGACGCGGCGTTTCGGGGGCGGGCCGTGGCGTTTTGGGGGCGGGCCCGGGGGCATGGTGCCGGCCCGGGGGCGTGGTCGAGGCCTCCAGACCAGCCCCCGGGACCGGAGGACGGAGCGGGGCTGCCGGCCGACGCGCGCAAAGTTACGCCTGCTGGAAGCCGACAAAGGTAAGGGGGGGGGTTAGATAGGGCCGGGGGGTGGGTTAGGTAGGGGAAGGGAGGGGAAGGTGCGGGGAGGGCGAAGGAAAGTTCCCTCTGAGGCCGCTCCGAAATCGGAGCAGCCTCGGAGGGAACGGAGGTAGGCTGCGCGGCTCGGCGCGCGCAGGCTGCCAATTTTGCGCAGCCTTGCACGCGCCGACCCCAGATTTTATAAGATACGCGCGGCTACGCGCGTATCTTATAAAATCAGGCGTACTTTTGTTCGCGCCTGCTGTGCGAACAAAAGTACGCGCTCGCGCAACTTTTTAAAATCTGCCCCATTGTTAATTGTAAACCGGGTTGATGTGATTCTTGTCATGAAATTCAGTATAACAAAAATAATAATAAATAAATAGATCAGCCACTTGCATGGTAAGAGCCTCCATAGATTTCCTGTGCAGATAAATGGTGATTTATATTATCTAGTTTATTAGTGTGACATTGAACACTTTCTTTTATGTCTTTGAGCGCGGCTTGGAATTTATTTAACCAGTCATCAACAACAACTGAAACATTTTTAGACGTGTCCCATATCAACTCATTTTTAAATGCTAGTATCAGCAATGCCTGCTCTGGCACCATCATAAGTTCAACAGGCTTAGATTTCTCTCACACTCTATGGGCAGCCTTTATGAACATAATATGCACCAAGTTGATATGAGAAGCCAGTCCACTCATCCACCTTCAAAACACGATCCAAAGGAGGTAAAAATCGGAGAACAAAAAGAATAAAATAAAAAATTCAGGTTGGCCCTAGGAGCTACACTACCCTGTGACTCTTAGGTGGCCATATAGGCTAGAAGCCTTCATTTTTTAAACACTTCCATGCAGTATCTCCTTTGTGAATGACCAGCAAACACTTTGGGTCCTGAAAGTAATCCTTTTTCCCATTGTAGGATTCATGCCAAGGTTATGGAACTAAGCCCTGGTATCAGGTGGGCCCCTAGTCTTATTGGTGTATCAGGAATAGTGGAGGGGGCAGCTACATTTCCTATCGAAATGTAGCTGCCCCCCTTATTTCAGGGTAACAGTTGACTCCCTTTCATGGTGGCAAAAAAAGGCTGCTAAAATTTAGTTTCATTTCAGCAGCAGCAGCAACAGCCTTGGAGAATCTGCCTCTGCTATGAGAAGGCATCTGCTATGAGAAGGCATCCCTATGATGCTATGATAAAGGATCCCAAAGGGAGGAGCACAAAGAAGAATATTTGTATCAACTGAGGGAGACGAAGAAAACAATCAAGTTGGCAAAAAATCAAGCAGAAGAGAGGATTGCCAAGGAGATAAAAAATGGTGACAAAACATTTTTCAGATACATCAGCGAAAAGAGAAAGGTCCAAAGTGGTATAGTGAAATTGAAAGGTGGTAATGATCAATGTGTGGAGACAGACGAAGAAATGGCAGAAATATTAAACGAATACTTCAGCTCTGTGTTCACTAAAGAAGACCCTGGAGAAGGACCATCTCTACACAACAAGAAAACTGGAGGGAAGTGGAATAGATGAAAATCCTTTTACAGTAGAAAATGTGTGGGAAGAGCTAAAGAACCTGAAAGTGGACAAAAGCCATGGGGCCTGATGGGATTCATCCAAGGATATTGAGGGAGCTCAGAGATGTTCTGGCGGGTCCGCTGTGTGACCTGTTCAATAGATCCCTAGAAACGGGAGTGGTGCCGAGAGATTGGAGAAGAGCGGTGGTGGTCCCGCTTCACAAGAGTGGGAACAGGGAGGAGGCTGGCAACTACAGGCCGGTTAGCCTCACTTCGGTGGTGGGAAAAGTAATGGAGTCTCTGCTGAAAGAGAGAATAGTGAACTATCTACAGTCCGGAGAATTGATGGACCAGAGGCAACATGGATTCACCAGGGGAAGATCCTGTCAGACAAATCTGATTGACTTTTTTGACTGGGTAACCAAGGAATTGGATCAAGGAAGAGCGCTCAATGTCATATACTTGGATTTCAGCAAAGCTTTTGATACGGTTCCGCACAGGAGACTGGTGAATAGAACGAGAAGCTTGGGAGTGAGTGACAAGGTGGTGACCTGGATTGCAAATTGGTTGACGGACAGAAGACAATGTGTGATGGTAAACAGAACCTTCTCTGAAGAGAGAGCGGTTTTAAGTGGTGTACCGCAAGGATCGGTGTTGGGACCGGTCCTGTTCAATATCTTTGTGAGCGACATTGCGGACGGGATAGAAGGTAAGGTTTGTCTTTTTGCGGATGACACTAAGATCTGCAACAGAGTGGACACGCCGGAAGGAGTGGAGAGAATGAGACGGGATCTAAGGAAACTGGAAGAGTGGTCGAAGATATGGCAGCTGAGATTCAATGCCAAGAAGTGCAAAGTCATGCATATGGGGAGCGGAAATCCGAATGAACTGTATTCGATGGGGGGGAAAGGCTGACGTGCACGGAGCAGGAGAGGGACCTTGGGGTGATAGTGTCTAATGATATGAAGTCTGCGAAACAATGCGACAAGGCGATAGCAAAAGCCAGAAGAATGCTGGGCTGCATAGAGAGAGGAATATCGAGTAAGAAAAGGGAAGTGATTATTCCCTTGTACAGGTCCTTGGTGAGGCCTCACCTGGAGTACTGTGTTCAGTTCTGGAGACCGTATCTACAAAAAGACAAAGACAAGATGGAAGCGGTACAGAGAAGGGCAACCAGGAAGGTGGAGGATCTTCATCGCATGACGTACGAGGAGAGATTGAAGAATCTAAATATGTACACCCTGGAGGAAAGGAGGAGCAGAGGTGATATGATACAGACTTTCAGATACTTGAAAGGTTTTAATGATCCAAAGGCAACAACAAACCTTTTACCATAAGAAAAAAATCAGCAGAACCAGGGGTCACGATTTGAAGCTCCAGGGAGGAAGATTCAGAACCAATGTCAGGAAGTATTTCTTCACGGAGAGGGTGGTGGATGCCTGGAATGCCCTTCCGGAGGAAGTGGTGAAGACCAGAACTGTGAAGGACTTCAAAGGGGCGTGGGATAAACACTGTGGATCCATAAAGTCAAGAGGCCGCCAATGAAGAGTAGGTGACTCGCCAGAATGATGGCTACTACCTGGAGACAATACCCTTATTCAATAAACATACACATGGTTACTGTGACTCCAACATCACTCTAAGCTTCAACAGCAAGAGGAAATGTGGAAAAAAGGATTTGCACTCTCAAAGACGGGAGTAGCTGGCTTGTTACGGCGGTTACTACCCCAAACCAAATATCCAAATTACTACCTCCACCTTCCTCTATTCCTGATGCCTTTCAACTAGCTTGATCACTCCATTCTTATACTTCACTTTCAATGCATATCCAGCATAGTTCTCTGCTTCAACAGCAGGGGAGAAGAAAAACTGTTACTTCACACATCCAGCAGAGCTCTCTGCTTAAACGGCAGGGGAGAAGAAAAAAGGATTCACACTCACAAAGCGGGGAGTAGCTGGCTTGTTACGGCGGTTACTACCCCAAACCAAATGTGCCTGATACTTCACTTTCGATGCATATCCAGCATAGCTCTCTGCTTCAACGGCAGGGGAAAAGAAAAACTGATACTTCATACATATCCAGCATAACTTCAACGGCAGGGGAGAAGAAAAAAGTATTCACACTCACAAAGCGGGGAGTAGCTGGCTTGTTACGGCGGTTACTACCCCAAACCAAATGTGCCTGATACTTCACTTTCGATGCATATCCAGCATAGCTCTCTGCTTCAACGGCAGGGGAGAAGAAAAAAACTGATACCTCACGCATATCCAGCATAACTCCCTGCTTCAACGGCAGGGGAGAAGATAAACAACCAATAAGGGCTGTATAACATAATCTGGGTAAAAACAAATAAGCATGAGTGTAGCTTGCTTATTGCGGCGGTTACTACCCCTATTACCTCTAACTAATCAAGCTAGATATTTCACTTGGATGCAGCTCCATCACCGCTCTCTACATTAATGGCGGGGGTGGAAGGGAATTAGAACCAAGAGCTAAGAGAAACAGATAAGTATGAGAGAAAAAATGAGGGAAGCTTGCTGGGCAGACTGGATGGGCCATTTGGTCTTCTTCTGCCATCATTTCTATGTTTCTATGTTTCTATGTAAGGCTATGGCAGGTGACTGGAGGCATTGAAGAGCCCCCAGTGCCAAGGCAAGTATAGGTCATGTTAGTCATGACATCAGTAAAGACATCACTTCCAAGTTTTGCAGCACTACTGTGACAAAATTAAATATATTAAAATAAAAGAAAATTAATAAAAATAAATTAAGACATATGGCCTAAGTTTAGGGAAGCCCCAGAGGAGTCCTGAAAGTTACATGGTAACACAATAACCGCTCCAAATGTTGCAAAATGCAACTGCCAGAGTCATTACTAACTCCCGTAAAACAGTCCACATCACCCCTATTCTGAAAGACCTGCACTGGCTCCCCATCCCCTCCAGAATAACCTATAAAATGCTCACTATTATACACAAATCCATTTACTCTCACAATTCCCTCTGGCTGGACATACCTTTCGGTGCTGTCCAACAGAACCGTCCTACGAGAACAATTCAGAAAGGAACTCTGCATGTTCCCTCTCTAAAATAGCGCACCTCTCTTCTACTAGGGAACGAGCTCTGTCCATCGCTGGCCCTACCTGCTGGAACTCCATGCCCATGTTGCTTCGCTTAGAATCTTGCCCAAATAAATTTAAAAAGAAATTAAAAACTTGGCTGTTTCATCAGGCCTACCCAGATTAGTCCACCTTCATACTCACCTCGCCGCCTGCTTCCTTATCCCCCCTTTACTCCTTTTTCCTTCTCTAAGTTTCCTTCTCTAAGTTTCTTCTCACTCCTACACCGTAGGTTCTTTGCTCCCTGCACTCTTCCTGTGAACCTTGCCCATACCCCCTTTTTTCAGTTTGTTCCCCTCTCCAATGTAATCTCTAGAATGTCGACTTGCTAATTTGTTGCTGATTTTCTTTTTTTTTCCGTCGGAACTTGTCTTTAATTAACGGTTGAATTTGTTATTAATTTCAGTTTTTGAGACCTGTACTTTCTTTGCCTTTCTCTTGCTTATTGTTATCCTGTTTTTTACCTCAATCCCTTGTTACAATGTACTTTCCACTCCTTTTGTTATAATGTGAACCGGCATGATGTTTCTTACTAATGCTGGTATATAAAAGCTGTTAAATAAATAAATAAATAAATAAATAGTAATGACGGCAAAAAAAGAGCAAAATGGTCCATATGGTCTGCCCAGCAAGCATTCCAAGGTAGTAACAGCTGCTCCATGCAGGTTACCCCCATATTTCTTTTAAGGGTAGTAACTGCTGCTTCGTGACAGTTACGCTTTTTTATTTATTCCTATCCTCTAGCCTTTAGGGATCTACAGTGTTTATCCCAAGCCCCTTTGAAAATCTTCACAGTTTTAATCTTCACCACTTCCTCTGAAAGGGCATTCCAGGCATCCACTACCTTCTCAGTGAAGAAATACTTCCTGACATTGGTTCTAAGTCTTCCTCCATGGAGTTTCAAATCGTGACCCCTAGTTCTACTAAATTGTGTCCAATGGATAAGGTTTGTTGAGGAACATGGATCATTAAAACCTTTCAAATATCTGAAGGACTGTATCATATCACCCCTGCGCTTGCTCTCCTCCAGGGTATATGTATTCAAGTTCTCCAACCTCTCCTTAAAAGTCATTCAATGGAGACCACCCACCATTTTGGTTGCCTTTCTCTGGACCACCTCCATCCTGTCTCTGTCTCTTTTGAGATACGGTCTACAGAACTGAACAGTACTCCAGGTGAGGCCTCACCAAGGACCTGTACAAGGGGATAATCACTTCCCTTTTCTTACTAGATATTCTTCTCTCTATGCAGCCTAGGATTCTTCTGGCTTTAGCTATCACCATGACACACTGCTTCGTCGACTTCAGGTCGTTAGACACTATCACCCCAAGGTCTCTCTACTGCTCTGTGCATATCAGCCCTTCACCCCCCAACGCATATAGGGGTAGATTTTATAAATCTACGCGCTCGTGTACTTTCATTTGCGCACCAGGTGCGAACAAATGTACGCCGGATTTTATAAGATACGCGCGTGCGGAAGGGGGTGCACATTTGTGCAACTTGCGTGCGCTGAGCCCTGCGTGCGCTGCCTGTTCCCTCTGAGGCAGCTCCGAAATTGGAGCGGCCTCGGAGGGAACTTTCCTTTTACCCCCCCACACCTTCCCCTCCCTTCCACTCCCTAACTCACCCCCGGCCCTATCTAAACCTTCCCCCTACCTTTGTTGTTAAAGTTACGCCTGCCTCTGGCAGGCATAACTCTGCGCGTACCAGTGGGCTGCTGGCATTCCATCACCCGACCCGGGGGCTGGTCCGGAGGCCTCGACCACGCCCCCAGGCTGGTGCCATGCCCCCCGACACGCCCCCAGAATGCTCCGAAATTCGCGCCGCCCACCCGACATGCCCCCGAAACGCCCCCCTTGCGTGTCCCGGGGCTTGCGCGTGTCCCGGGGCTTGCGCGCGCAGGGGGGTTTTAAAAGGGTTACGCAAGTACCTTATGCGCGTAACCCTTTTAAAATCCGGCTCATAGTTCTTTCGGATTATCACACCCCAGATGGATGACTCTGCATTTCTTGGCATTCAAGTTTTAAATCATGGGAAGACAGTTGGCGATCCCAGCACCAACATAAACAAAACCAGGTAAAATACAATAAAATAAGTTAAATTAAATGTATTTAATATAAGGGGAGATGTCAGAAAGACGAAGTCAGATTCCGGATGAGATTTAAAGAACTATAGGAGCATTAAAATATTACCAATTTCAGCGCTAAAATGAAGTGCAGAGAACATATAAAAATGTGAAAAATGAACCAAATAAAGACAATGGGGCTCTGTTGGGAGGATAGGGACCACAGATAATACATTTATTAAACATAAGAATTCACAGAAAATCAGTTTTATCCACAATTTATAATTACTAATTTTGGGGGGAAAATAAAGGTAAAATAAACGTTAGAATAGCTGGGGAAAACATCAAATCCTATTGAAACTGCTAACAAATATTTTTAGGAGAAAGAGAAGTTTTAAAAATTAGATTTTTCTACAGAAAAAAACTCCAATCCATTCAAGTTTAGCTAGTCTACTCCAGATTTTTGGTGTTTCAGAACATGGCTGAGCAAGATTCCAAACTGTTTCAAATCGGCTACAGAAGCTGTCACCTTGCCAACTAGGTTACCTCATGAAGATGCTGGCAAAAAACAACAGAGTAAGGATACCAAAACTGTGCTGTGACCATCTCCTATTGAGTTGTTTTGGGTTTTGTTTTTTTTTTTTTTTGGGGGGGGGGGGGGGCACTACTCTTAAAATTAATAACAGCAAACATTCCTGAATAATTTCCTTGCTCCTTTAATATCATGTGGGGCAAGGAAATGCTAATGGGTGTAATCCACCCTAAGGGCCATATTTTCAAAAAGTTATGCGCGCCGGCCCTATTTAAAAAAGGCCCATTGACACGCGAAAAGCACCGGGATGTGTGTAAGTCCCGGGACTTTACAAAAGGGGTGGGGCGTGATGGGTGGGGCGGTCCAGGGGCAGGGCCAAAGGCCCGCAACACAGCAGCCATTGCCGCTGTGTCGAGGGATCGCATGCCGGCAGCCTGCCTGTGTACGCAACTTGCTCCTGCCCGGAGGCAGGCACAAAAGGTAGGATAAAACTTTTTTGGGGCGGGGGCTTAGAGTAGGTCTAGGGGGGGGGGGGAAGCTTAGGGGAAGGGGTGGGAAGGTCAGGCTAGGGGAAGGGAATGAAGGAAGGCAGTGCGGCTAGGCGCACGCAAGGGGCCGGATTTTAATACCCACGCACCTATGTTTTATAACATGCGAGCGCAGCCGCGAGCATGTTATAAAATCCGGGTCCGGCATGAGCAAGGGGGTGTACAATAGTGTGCCTTGCGTGCGCCGATCCTTTGGGGAGCCCTGCTGGCTTTCCCTGTTCCCTCCAAGGCTGCTGCATCCAAGGCCGCTCTGAAACCAGCCCCTTGTGCATGCCTAGCCGCACTGCCTTCCTCCATTCCGTCCCAGGCCATTCCCTTCCCCCTAGCCTGACCTTCCAACCCCTTCCCCTAAACTTTCCCCCCTAGCCCTACTCAACACCCACCCAAAAGTTTTATCCTCCGAAATCGGAGCAGTCGTGGAGGAAACTTTCCATTCACCCCCCACCTTCCCCTCCCCTCCCTTCCCCTTCCTAACCTGCCCCCCCAGCCCTACCTAAACCCCCCTAACCTTTATTTTATAAGTTGTGCCTGCCTCTGGGCAGGCGTAGATTGCGCTCGTCGGCCAACGGCCAGCCCCCAATCCCGGGCACAGTGGAAAATGGGCGCTGTGCCTGGAGGCTCTGGCCCCGCCCAAGTCCTGCCCATTCCCCGCCCCTTTTTTGAAGCCCCCGGGACTTATGAGTGTCCCAGGGCTTTACGTGTGCCACTGGGCCTTTTGAAAATAGGCCGGGTGCAAGTAACCCCCCCTACGCGTAAGGCTTTGAAAATCTGCCCCAGGGTGCACAATTGTGCACCCCCTTGCATGCGCCAACTCCGAATTTTATAACATGCGTGCGCCTGCGCGTGCATGTTATAAAATCGGGCGTACATGTGCGCGCCCCGGGTAGCATGCTCACATGTAGGCCGCACGCGCATGTTATAAAATCTACCCCTAAGTGTAACTTAATGTATCTTATAGGAACTATTTTCCCCAATGACTTCAGGAGAGTCAGGATCCTGCTGTGAGGGAAAGTTTTTTTTTTCAGTTACAGTACTCAGGAGAGTGATGGTTGACATTGGAAAGGACAGGAAAAAAAGAAAGAGGAAATTGAAAAAAGGAAGACGTGTACAGACAACAAATAAAAAAGAATGACAGAAGCAAATAACAGTTAAATAACAATACTCATACTTACCTTCCATCTTCTTCAGTGGACTATAACACCAGTAAAAGAAGTTTTAACAAAGAATCAAATTCTTTACAATAATATAACATCAATACAATTCAACATCTTTATTAAAATAATGACAAAGAACTGAAAATAGATTTATCTGATCATTAGTTCTGAAGAACCTGTTCTGAGTAGTCTTATAATACCTAAAGGAAGAAAATAGTTCTCATTAATGTTTTATTGCTTGCTAAAGTTGTATTATAGTTATTCTTAATACTAAGTTGCCGGTTTAACATCTTTGATATCAATTTTAAATATCGAGATCTTAAAATCAACTCTGATTTCATTTTCATAAATCCTGCCTTCCATCTCTATATCTGGGAGTTTGACTGGGTGGGTTTCGGACCTCTTTTTTCTGTAGTAAAACCTGATTGGAAGGAGGAATTTTATTCTCTTCTAGCTCCCAATCTTGCATATGCCATCCAGTGACTCAGATTATAGGTATCATTATTTAGAAACCCCACCGAATACATTTTGCCACCTTTGCCATCATAAGCGAAAGGGACACTGCTCACAGAAGGGGTCAGGCTACTATTTATTCCTGTAGAGCTACTTGACAAATGCAGTGATACCAAAAATGTTTCAGAAGCAGAGCCATACACATATATAAATGTGTGAGGATGGTGACTTGAAGCATGGGAAGCATTTCTTGCCCATACTTCCATCTGATATCATGCCGTAAGCAAGCTCTATTTGCTTCTCCTGCCCTATTCCAGATGTTGCTATTGTCTTCAGAATGATTTTGTCTGTCCTAAAAGAGGTATTGTGTCTCATGCATATTGCAATCGGGCTACTGTGCGTGGGAGAGTGGGGGGGCCAATCTGTGAGCTCACGTAAAGGGAGTTTATTCAACTTCTCCCTGGTGTGCAGGGCCCCTCAGTTGATGGGTTCAAACACAGGATATGATCATTTTTATTTGCCTAACTTGGCGAATACATTTTTTTTTTTAAACAGAAAATGCTTCTAAGTACTGATGTGGGTTCCCTTTCCCTCTCTTTTTCATCCCTTGGCAGCAGCCACTAAGCAGCAGCAGATGGATAATCTAAATTTCTGTGACTGTGGTCAACATTTCAGAAACAATCCAACAGCTTGGCAGTTTCATTTTTTTTCTCGGCTCTGATGTCATTTTTCTTGGTGAAAAAACAAACAAGCAACCAACCCCATACATAGAAGCTAATACCCATGGATCCAACATGAATCTTTAAACAATTAGATAATAGATAACTATTTGAACAAATGTTATACCACAGGATTAGGTTGCTGGGGGCAAAAACTACAATTACAACATTTCTATTTTAACTGGGTTTAAATAGTTTAGGCAATGACTTTGCCAATAAAAACTGCCACTTGTGGAAGACCAGATGTCAGAGTGTGTAGGCAAATGCAAAGAGCATCTTTTATTGCTAGGATGCCAATTTAAAGTCAGCCGTGGGATATTTACGATGGAATGTTACTACCATTTGATAGCTGTTTATTGTTCTAAGTGGAGTTAGTTTTGGGGTTTCAGTTATATTTCCTGTAGAAGGCTCTTCTCACTGCAAGATCACATACACGTCTTGCCTCATACACATCTGGTGTTATTATATGCAGTGTCTTTAAAAAATTATATGTAATGTAAGAATAGAACATTCTAACTAAGCACAGTGCCATGGTTGGATGTAGAAACTTCAGCACAGAGTTGCAGTGAGAATAAAGTAACCACCCACATGGTAAGTTAATGTACAGGTCTCAAACTCCAGTCCTCCAGGGCTGCAAACCGACCGGGTTTTCAGGATACCCCTGATGGGTCATAGATGAGATTGCCATTATCAAACCCCATAAGAGAAAGCTCCTTCTGCTAGAAGACTCAGGCATTAGAGGAACTAATTTGGGATCTCATTTTCAAGGGGGTAGAATAATTAGATGCCTTCCAGGATCCTTACATAGTAGAAATGCAAGTTATAGAAGAAAAAGACTCTAAAATTAATGTTATCATCCATTTGGTGACCGGTGACTGTGCAAGAAACAGTATCCAAGCAGTACAAAAGATTTCCAGTATCTTGGGAAGAAGATTAATGGGTATCACCTTTACTAAAATATTATCTGTTCCCAGAAATGGAAAGGAAATGATAAG
Source organism: Rhinatrema bivittatum (assembly GCF_901001135.1). Taxonomy (NCBI): domain Eukaryota; kingdom Metazoa; phylum Chordata; class Amphibia; order Gymnophiona; family Rhinatrematidae; genus Rhinatrema; species Rhinatrema bivittatum. Next base: position 780,884,140 of record NC_042616.1, on the reverse strand, counting down.
CCAGATAGAAAATTTCAATACATGGCTCAAAACATGGTGGAAAGAAAGTGGATTTGGATACATTGGAGGCAGAGGCCATGTATGGAGTAGTAAAAGACTATATAATAAGGATGGCCTACATTTAAAAGTGGCAGGAAAGAAGACCATAAGTGAGAAATTCCGGTCATACATCATCAGACATTTAAAATAAAGGATGGGGGTGGCAGAAGGTAGACCATGAAATTGGAATGTCACCCCCAAGCAATACAGGAAGTGAAAGGAGATAAAATCAATCAGCTCTACAGTCCTTGCTTAAGCAAAAGAGCAGAAAAGTTGACTATGAAGTAGAGATGTGAATTGGAACCGGAATCGGCTTGGATTCCGGTTCCGATTCACATCGTGTTTTTTTTTTCGTCCGGCACGATCGCGGTTTTGTTTATCGGCTGCGCCTGAGCCGATAAACAAAAAACCCACCCTGACCCTTTAAAACTAACCCCTTAGCTTCCCCCACCCTCCCGACCCCCCCCCCCAAAACATTTTACAGGTACCTGGTGGTCCAGTGGGGGTCCCAGGAGCGATCTCCCGCTCTCGGGGCCGTCGGCTGCCACTAATAAAGATGGCGCCGATGGCACATGGAGGGAGCACTGGATGGCCAGCACCATCTTTAAAAATGGCGCGGGCCATCCAGTGCTCCTACCATGTGACAGGTGCCCGCTTTTCTAACGTACCCCCAGGCACCCCTCCTGGGGGCACCATGCAATATTTAAATTAGGGGTTGCGTTATCAAGGAGCCGTCTGCCATTTAGGGAAAAAGATGCCAAATTTATCAGTGTCCATTTCTCTAATCGGCGCACAGCCAGGGGTTCAGTAAATGGATGCTTATTAACTGAGCATCCATTTCCTGAACCCGACCACTGGCATTTTTTTTAAAGGTTTTTAAAGATTTGTTCCTCCTACTTAATATCGCAATGATATCAATTAGGAGGATGTACAGCAGAAAAGCAGTTTTTTCTGCTTTTCTGTATAACTTTTTGGAGCTCAGTTTTTTTTGGGGGGGGTTTGCATTTGGAGTGAATAACTAAAAGCCTCATTCATATGCATTTGCATGTGATGAGCGCTATTAGTTTCACCCCGCGTTGGACAGGCATTGTTGAGGCGCTAATCGTCTTATTGCATAAGGGGATTAGTTAGCTCCTAAACAACCCGCATCCAACTGCCGGTTAAACTGCTCAGCTGAGCACACTGTATTGCATCAGCCCCATAAGGTATATCAAGGTAAATGGATAGAGTGTAGTAAAGAGGTTTGAGGGGCTGTGGATTTCGAAGCCTGGATTGGTCACTGTGACCTCTGGAGTCCTCTCCTGGGGGCTGCTGGTAACAGTATGCAGATGAGTCTTCCGGTCCTCTTCTTCTGTAAGGGGTGCGGGGCTTCTAGAAGCTGGGGCTGTGGAGTTCAAAGCCTGACTTGCTCACTGTGACCTCTGATGTCCTCTCCTGGGGGCTGCTGGGAACGGTATGAAGATAAGCCTTCCAGTCCTCAGTTTTGGAATTCTCTTCCAGCTGATATTAGACTGGAAATGAACTGTATGTCCTTTAAAAGAAGATTAAAAACATGGCTATTTCTAGACAATGGGTAATTTAGGCCCTTTGGTGAGTCATATGGGGCTTATGTTAAATAACTGGGGCTGACAGCATGTGCTGAGATCAGTAGGCAGGAATGCCTGGGTATGGAACATTTACTTGAGTTGGGCTAAGTTTTTAAGCTATTTTTCGATTGTATTTTTATTATGACAGATTATTTATTTTTTATAGGTTATATTACTTTTATTTTGCGGTAATTTTTTTATATTGATCTGCACTGCACTGGGCAGGTCTTAAGGACCTAATGTTGTGGACTGTAAGTAATAAATGAAATGTAATATATCCTTGACATTGATCTGATTACAGCAGCTGTATGGGTACATCTAATTCAATCTGAGCTAACCGAAAATTTGTTTTAGATAGCACTCTTCCGACATTCATTATGATTTCTAAACTCTCCACAGTATGAGCAGAACTGAAAGCTATTGAGAAAAAGTCCTATATAGGGAAGTTCATTCTCTTATTTCTGCAGGTACAGATTGTCTGTGTATTAGTATAATTGTGTACAATACAGTATTAGCATTGCTTATTATAATCGGATAGAGCTATCACATTCCCTTGGGTTCCATTTTTTTCTGTCTAGGTAATAGGATCCTTTTTCCACTCTCCCACTGGATACTTATTTCAAATAATAGTGTAAAGTCCCAGAGTAGACCTGAGTCGTTAAACAAAGCAAATACAAATTAGGCCAATTCTTGACAGAAGATGGAATTTACAAGGCGAACAAGAAAATGTAAGATACCAGCTAGTTTGTTAGTCTACCAGGCAAAGAGGATAAAGAAGAAAATCTATTCATAATTAAAGGACATCTCCTTCCCCTCCCCCACCTCCACCTCTCGAGGGATAGCCATTAAATTAGATATCCAATTAAATACGTCAAGGACATTAGGAACTTTACCGTATCAGTCCTGAGAGCTTTGCTTCCCTTTTCAGCTGCTTGGTGGTTCACTTGGGTTTATTGCAAAGGCAGATTTAACACATTACATGCTCAAAATTGAAGACTTAAAAAGATTTTAAAGGAGAACAACTGCCAGCTTATACAGTACTCCTGTGTTGTGGAAGACAATGGAAACATATCTTCGACCTCCATATCTCCAGCCCCAGAAAGCTGGGTGGCTCAATAGTCCTATCCACCACTGTCTTTTCAGTAGTTTGTAAGCAATACAATGGAGGAGCTCCTTTATAAGAAGTCATTGTAATCTTTATTTTATTTTTTGTTTAAATAAGCACAATATCCAGATAAACTTATCTGATAACTTAAACTGGATATTCAGCACAGCAGAGTCTTGCTGCAGTAATGGTAGCCTATGGTCTCTAGCTTTTTACCTCTCCTTCAGTTGGTCAGTTTTATTACTCTTTTAAATCTCTATTTTATTTCTCGGTTTATTTCCTCATCTTGGCTTGGTGGGTGCTAGTATGACACCCCCATACTATATTCTTCCCTGCCACATTTGGAATTTTTATCCATATGGATTCCAGTGAGCAGTTTGTTTCCTGCAGAATTTGAATCCTGCTTGTCTCTATGCCATCCTTACAATGTAGTGCTACGCCTCCACCAATTTGATCTGCCTTGTCATGACATTGTAATGTCATGTGTCACTGTGTCCACCAGGCCTCTGATATGTCTATTATATCTGTATCTACATTTACTGTAGTGCCATACATTCTAACTCTACAATCTTATTTTTCAGATTTCTAGCATCCGCATGCAGACATTTTAAAGTATATATATTTGTTTATTTCTATTATTAGTTGTATTCACAATCTGTTTATTAGCAGATGATATGGGCAGTTTGGAGTTGTTTATGTATGTGTGCTCTTTATTTAAATCTATCTGTATTACTTCAACTTTTACCATAGACTCGCTAGTGGGATATTCTATCTTACCTGCTATGCCTCCTTCTGCGCCATTTACTTCTGAGTGACTATCAGCTTTCCCCCTTGATCTAGTTTAAAAGCTAAATGTTAGTGCCAGCAGCCAGGTTCCATGCCAGCTAAGGTAGAGTCCATCCTGTAAAATAGGCTCCCTGGTTCCTCTTCCCTGCACCAAAATAAAGGTACTGTTGGGAAAAATGTTGATAGATGCTTGGGGCTTCTGAGGTAGGAATACCATAGCAATGTAGTAGATGATGGGAGAGAAAGACTAATTGACCCATCCAGTCCGACCAGTTATTCTGCCCACACTGCTATGGATGCATCCTAGTGGCCAGCCACAGAGCACTACTACTTACATGATATCTTTCCTACAATATTTCTTTTATAAAAGACCGTTTTTGCTGCCTTCCTCCATTGTATCATCTTGGATAACTGAGCAAAGAAGATCCATTAGTTCTCACCCAGCACCTCTTTCCTTCCCATGGTATGGGGGCTGCACAATCTTTATCCTCTCTCTCTCCCCTTCACCCACATAGGTTCTCTCTCTCTCATATACAGACAGGCTCTCTCATAAACACACACAAGCTCTTTTACTCTCTCATACACAGACAGCCTTTTAAACATACCTACACAGGCTGACTCCCTCATACACATACACAGGCTCTTTCTCAGGCTCTTTCTCATATATACACACTGGTACTCTCTTTCTCTCTCTCATACACATGCTGGCTCTCAAACGCACAGGCAGACTGACTCTCTCTCTGATAGAGTCAAGCTCTCTCTCTGATATACACATGCTGGCATTCTCTCTCTCTCATACACATGCCAGCTCTCTCTCATACACACATGCTGACCTTCTCTCCCTACCTTATACACATAAATGTACTTTTGCTCTCATACACATACAAGAACTCTCTCACTTGCTATCTCTCTCATACACATGCAAGAGCTCTCTCATATAAACATGCTGGTGGCTGGCACTCTCTGTCACATGCACACAAGCTCTCATACTCACAAGAAGGTGCTCTCTCTTACACATGTAGGCACTCTCTCTCATAAATACACACAAAGGCTATCTCTCTCACACACAAGATCTCTTTTCTTCTGGGCCTTGTCTTCCCTGCAGACTGCTGGAGGAGATGTGGAGGAGATGTGGCCTTGCCTGCCACCTGTCCTTTGGATTGGATTGCTTCTGGATTACCTTGTCTGCTGCCTGCCCCCTGGATTTGGACTGCCTTCTGGATTACCGTGTCTGCCGCTGGCCCTTGGATTTGGACTTTCTTTTTGGATTACCTTGTCTGCCGCCTGCCTTTTGTACTCGGACTGCCTTTGGATTGCCCTGTCTGCCACCTGCCTCTGGATTCGGACTGTCCCTGGAGCTGTCTGGCCTGTTGCAACCCCAAGCTTGGATTGGTCCCTGAGCTCAGGTAAGGCTGTTATTCTGCCATTGGGTTCACATAACCAAACACTTTGGCCACAAAGGGTTGAGCTCTATTGCAGCTCCTCTGAGCCCTTCCTTGGGGCTGAGCACGAGCTGATAGGAAATCACATATCCAGTGTGACCCACTCACTGGGTGATACCCAGTCCCCTGATAGTCCATTCATTTCCTCTTCCTGCTCACTCGGGATAGGAACCCTGTGGGTAGGCACCAAGACTGCGGCACCAAGACTGTGGCCGCCTCTCTTTTCTCTTTCCCTCTGCAGTTCTACACCCTGCCTGTATATCTTTATACTAGCCGTTAAGCCCGTAACAACGGGCTACATTTAAAAAAAAAATTTTCAGTCCATTTCCCTCCTACTCCCTCCCCCCCTCCCTCCTCTATTCTCCCTCCCCCTCTATTCTCCCTCCCTCTCACCTTCCCCCCTCCCTCTCACTTCCCCCCTCTATTCTCCCTCCCTCCCCCTCCCCCTCTATTCTCCCTCCCTCTCACCTTCCCCCCTCCCCCTCTCCCTCTATTCTCCCTCCCTCTCACCTTCTCCCTCCCTCCCCCTCTATTCTCCCTCCCTCTCACTCCCCCTCTATTCTCCCTCCCTCTCACCTTCCCCCCTCCTCCTCCCCCTCTATTCTCCCTCCCTCTCACTCCCCCTCTATTCTCCCTCCCCCTTCCCCTCTATTCTCCCTCCCTCTCACCTTCTCCCTTCCCCTATTCTCCCTCCCTCTCCCTCCCCCTCTATTCTTCCTCCCTCTCCCTCCCTCTCCCTCTATTCTCCCTTCCTCTCATCTTCCCCCTCCCCCTATTCTCCCTCCCTCTCCCTCCCCTTCTATTCTTCCTCCCTCCCTCTCCCTCCCCCTCTATTCTCCCTCCCTCTCACCTTCCCCCCCTCCCCCTATTCTCCCTCCCTCTCCCTCCCCCTCTATTCTTCCTCCCTCTCCCTCCCCTCGCCCTCCCCTTTCAGCTCATCCGCAGACGGAAGATCTCCGGGGGGGGGGTGTCCCTCCCGCGCGCTCCTGCTCGTCGCCGCTGCTGCCGCTACTGCTCCTCCCACTCCTGCTTCTCACCACCGCCGCCGCTCCTGCGGCCCCAGCGCCATTTTTGTTTTTCGGGCACGCTCGGCTCTGACCGACGTGCTCGCCCGCGCATGCGCGGTAGAGCTGCTCTCTACTGCGCATTTGCGGGCCGTCAGTCAGAGCCCATTTATAAGGTAGATCCCATCCCTTGTGGGATGTTGTACCAAGACTGCCTAAGCATTACCTTTTGAATATGTCAGTCATAAAAGAGGCAGAGTGAGGCAGCCGCAGCAGGGGTGTTTTGGAGGGGCATTTTTTGCCACTCCAAAATTTTGCCACCTGAAGGCACTGCCTCACCCTGCCTCATAATAGAACTGCCCCTAGGACAGTTCCACCCCACCTATAAAGGATCCGGCCCTGGGAGTAAGAGGAAATGTGAAAGAGCTAGCCAGTGAGAGCTTCCAGCCCCAAAACGTAACACATTCTTGTGTAACCCCCACCCATGCAGGATAGGCACACCGGGGTGGGGGTTACACAAATATACTCACCTTTACTTTTTAACACCCACTGCATCATCTTATCATTTAAAACTTACTACTACTATTACTTCTACTTAACTACTACTACTACATACTACTAATACTACTTTACATTTCTTCCACTAAACTCATCCAATATGAAGATCAATATCTCTAAGAAACCTGTTGAAATAGCCAGGTCTTTACTGCCTTCCCAAAAGCTAAAATGTCATCCAGCAGTCTAATATTCCATAATTATAGTGCTACATTGGAAAAAGCATGTCCCCACATGCGCTATACTCAAGCTGACTATTTAGATATCAGAACCAATAAATTCTCCTGGGAAGAATGCAAGCCTGTTGCTGGAGCAGAAGCAGTTACTATTTCAGTAAGGAATCTCTGACTACTCCCTTTTACAACTTTAAATACTAACATAAATATTTTAAATTTGCAATGGGCTGCAATGCAGCAACCAGTACACATTTTTCAAAAGGGGGGAAACATGTCTTGTGAGATCCCAGACAACCATTCTACTCCCCTCAGGATCCTGGCTGCCATGTTTTGCACTTTGAAATTTCCTAAACACCACCTGTAAAAAACAAAGAATTATACTCATCTAAGCATGACATGATCACATCAGTGCTTGTATCCCTGTCTGATGCAAGGTTCAAAAGCACAATTCAGGGTGCAATTGCCAAACCATTCACAAATGCCTAAAGGTGATTACACCACTAAAGAGAGCTCCATATCTAGACTGCTCCCCAAATTACATACTGATATCTAGAAAGGAATCTTCAATCCATCCACTAAAATCTGGAAATCCTCATGCAGACTCTCTGATTTATTCTGTAAACTGCAAGGAAGGTTAGATCTCCAACATTACCTTTATGCAGACAACATATAATTTTTCTTTTAAGCAACATCAGGTGATATTTCTAACACAGGGCAAATTTTGATATATCTGTTTACCTTAAAGAACTGGCTAAGTCATAATAAACTTTCCTTAAATCTGTCCAAAACTGAGCTCGTCTACCTCAGTAGATTACATCCAATATATATCTCCCCTCCACCGCACTGTACGTTTTCAAGGTCATACTATTCCTTTTGTCCAGAAGGCTTGAAATTTAGGAATCATGTTTAACTTACAGCTTTCGTTCAAACTGCGTGTGAAAAAAAATGGTGCAGAATTTCTTCTGGAAGTTATGAATCATGCGCAAACTTAAACCTTATCTGGAACCAAATGATTTTAGAATTGTTCTTCAAACTTTATTTATCTCAAAACTCAATTATTGTAACTCAGTCTGAAGTACACTCTGAAAGCTCTTCAAATGATCCAAAATTCAGCCACGAGAATTCTGACTGATACCTCAAAATGCAATCGGGTCACTCCTGTTTTGAAATCTCTTCACTGGCTCCCTGTTAAGCAAAGAATACAATGTAAGGTTCATATCATGGTGCATAAGGATATGAGTGGTGAGGCACTGCTAGTATTAATTCTTTGCTAAAATGATATCAATTTATGAGAGTTTTAAGATCTGCTGGCCAGTGTTTGCTAGAGATTCTGAGCTTTTGAGTAATTACATCGACAGAAATTAAAGAGAGAATTTTCTCAGTCATGGGCCAAACATGGTGGAAAAGTCTACTAGTCTCTCTCTGTAAGGAAATAAATATTAAAGTGTTTAGGAAGAACCTGAAGGCATATTTCATGAGGTGTTTAATTTAACAGTCTGCCCTAAGACTCAGATGCTGTTTTAATGTAAATATTTTTGCCTGCTATTTTAGCTTTTGGAGTACACATCTATGAATTTTTTTAACTGTAAGCAGCTTAGATCCTAGGATAATGCAACATGCAAATTATCAAAATAAATAAATATATAAATATATACTGGTGTCCAATTAAAATCTGTTCTCTCTCAGCCAGCACAATATTTTCTGTAACCCTTTACTAATCATACTTACTTCATCTAGCCCCTCTTCCATAATAGGGCAGAAGAGCTGGACATCATCCAAATAACAATGAAAGTTCAGTCCCATTTCCCTAATTCCACAAACTAAACTAAATTTTAAGTAAATAGAGCAGAATACCAAATATTCATAAATAAATAATAACCAGCTGTGTGTTGAGTGCTTTTCACTGCAGGAAACAAATTGCAGTATGGAATCCTTATACTCGTCACACATGGATAGAAATTCCATTCCATTCCAATAATAATGGAAGATTTCAATTATCCCGCTATTGATTGGGTCAATGTCTCATCAGGACATGATAGAGAGATTAAGTTTCTAGATGCTATAAATGGCTGCATCATGGAACAACTGGTCTTAGAATTGACAAGACGGGCAGTTACTGTAGATAAAGTCCTCATTGGAACACACGAGTGAGTAGGAAGGGTTACTGTGGTAGGGCTGCTAAGCAATTGCGATCATAATGCAATCAAATTTGACATCAACATTCAAGGGAGGACATTAAGTAAAACTACAACAGTAGCATAGAGATAGGAAAGGAAATTAGAAAAAACACTAAAAGGAGCAGTTGCAAGGGTTAAAAGTTTGCATGAGGTGTGGACATTGTTTAAAAATACCATTTTATAAACCTAGATAAAATGTATTCCATGCATTAAAAAAAGAAGACCAAATGACTGCCAGTGTGGTTTAATGGTGGGGTAAGGGAGGCAGTTAAAGTTAAAAAGACATCATTCAAAAAATAGAAAGCAGATCCAAATGATGAAAATAAGCACTAAGCAGCAAAGCAAGTTAGATGCAGGCCAAGTGAGAATTTTATAAAAAGCTTCCAGTGAGGTAAAAACTAATAATAAAATCTTTTTCTATTGCATTTGAAGCAAAAAACCTATTAGGGAGTCAGTTGGACTGTTAGATAACTGAGGGAATAAAGTGATGCTCAAGGACAAGGAAATAGCAGATTATCTAAATGAATTCTGTCCCTCGGACTTTACAGAGGAGGATGGTGGAAATATTGCTTAATGGTGTGACTGCACCTTGAATACTATGTGCAATTATGGTCGCCACATCTAAAAAAAGATATACTCGCACTGGAGAAAGTATAGAGAAGAGCAACTAAAATGATAGCTATGCTTAATAGGGAAAAGTCTAGTCAACATGGTTTTATCAAAGAAAAGTCTTTCCAATCTTTTACAATTTTTGAAGGTATAAACAAACATGTAGATAAAGTATATTTAGATATTCAGAAGGCATTTGACAATGTACCACATTAGAGACTCCTCTGGAAATTACAAGATCATGGGACAGGAGCAGTGTTCTGTTGTGAATTGGTAACTAGTTAAATGGCCAGAAACAGAAGGGTTGGACTAAATGGTTGGTTTTCCAAATGGAGAAAGTTTGTTAGTGGAGTACCATAGGGTACTTGGACATGGGCTGTTTAATATATTCATAAATGTTCTGGAAAAGGGAGCGACAAGTGAAGCGATCAAATTTGAGGATGATACAAAATTATTTAAATTATTTAAAACAGCAGTGGATTGCAAGGAACTTCAGTAGTATCTTCTCAGATTAGGAGACTGGGCAACTGAATAAAATAGAGGTACAGGATAGAGATGTGAATCGTGTGCCAGATCGTCTTAACGATCAGATTCGGCTGGGGAGGGCGGGGGAGGAATCTGATCCTTAAGAAATGTGAATTGGAATCGTTTCCGATTCCAATTCACATCGCTAATTTTTTTTTTAGGGAGGCCCGCGCCGTTAAAAAAAAAAACCCCCACCCAGCCCTTTAAATCGACCCCACCCTCCCGACCCCCCAAAAACCTTTTAAAATTACCTGGTGGCCCAGGGGGGCCTCGGGGAGAGATCCAGGGGGGCCTCGGGGAGAGAAGAGATCCAGGGGGGCCTCGGGGAGAGATTTCCCGTTCCCAGGCATCAGCTGTTCTAAAAAAAAAATGGCGCCGATGCCCCTTTGCCCTTACCATGTGACAGGGTATCCGTGCCATTGGCCGGCCCCTGTCACATGGTAGGAGCACTGGATGGCTGGCGCCATCTTTAAAGATGGCGCCGGCCATCTTTACTCATCAGCCCCTATTATACTATACTCTAAAAATGGCGCCGATGCCCCTTTGCCCTTACCATGTGACAGGGTATCCGTGCCATCAGCCCCTATTATATAATAGGGGCTGATGAGTAAAGATGGCCGGCGCCATCTTTAAAGATGGCGCCGGCCATCCAGTGCTCCTACCATGTGACAGGGGCCGGCCAATGGCACGGATACCCTGTCACATGGTAAGGGCAAAGGGGCATCGGTGCCATTATTTTTAGAACAGCTGATGCCTGGGAATGGGAAATCTCTCCCCGAGGCACCCCTGGATCTCTCCTCTCCCCGAGGCCCCCCTGGATCTCTCCTCGAGGCCCCCCGAGGCCCCCCTGGACCACCAGGTAATTTTAAAAGGTTTTGGGGGGGGTCGGGTGGGTTTTATTTTTAGCGGCACGGGCCTCCCTAAAAAAAAAGGGTCGGGAAGGTGGGGGAGGCTAAGGGGGATCGATTTAAAGGGTCGGGTGGGATTTTTTTTTATCGGGCCATCGGTGCCATTTTAATTCGTGGCAGCCAAAATGGCGCTGATGGCCCGAGAGCGGGAGATCACGCCGGGACCCCCCCCACTGGACCACCAGGTAATTTAACATTTTGGGGGGGTTCGGCAGGGTGGGGAAGGGTAAGGAATTGGTTTTAAAGGGTCGGGGTGGGTTTAGGGGTTGTTTTGGTGTGCCGGTTTTCCCGCCCTCCCCCAAATAATTCCCGTGCCCTATTTAACGATACAATACAAATGCCCCTGACGATAAATCGGGGGCATTTGTATTGTATCGTGCACTCTAACGATTTAGGACGATTTTAAAATTATCTGACGATAATTTTAATCGTTCAAAAACGATTCACATCCCTAGTACAGGATGCTGGATTGAGAGTCACTAACCAGGAAAAGGATCTTGGAGTTCTTGTAGACAATACATTGAAATTTGTGGCTCAGTGCCAGGGGTAGTCAATAAAGGATATTAACAGGATGGAGTCAGTCCAGAGGGTGGCTATTAAAATGGTCAATGATCTTCGTTCTAAAACAGTTGGGGATAGATTTAAAGATCTAAACCTGTACACCGTGGAGGAAAGATATGATAAAAACATTCAAATATCTCAAAGGTTTCCATGCACAGGAGATGAGCCTCATTCAGTGGAAAGGAGGCTCTAGAAAAAGGGGTCATGAGACGTGGGTGAAAGGGGCTAGATACAGGAGTAATCTCAGGAAATATTTCTTTACAGAGAGGATGGTGGATGCATGGAACGGCCTCCCACTGGAGGTAGTGGAGACAAAAACAGCATCTGAATTCAAGAAAGCCTGGGATAAATAAAGGGTTCTCTTACAAGGTGATGAGAATTATAATGCTAAATTAATTGGACGATTGGGCAGACTGGATAGGCCATATGGTCTTTTTCTGCCAATAAAATGGAAAATATCATATTGCCCCTGTATCGAGCCACAGTGTGACTGTACTTTAAGTATTATGTGCACTTCTGGTTGCCACATCTCAGGAAAAACATAGCAGAACTAGAAACAATGCAGAGGAGGGCAACAAACACACATCCCACACACATACACACACACACACACACACATATACACACACATACACACACACACATACATATACACACACTTACACACACACACACACACACGTACACACACATACACACACACCCACACACACACATACACACCCACACACACACACAGATACACACACCCCCCACACACCCACACAGACACACACACACACCCATACACACACAGAGACACACATACACACACACATACATACCCTCCCACACACACAGACACACACACACACACACCCCTTTATGGAGCAACTGTAACACATAATGCAGGTCATGGAGTCATAAAAAAACCATCTTAAATTGCCTTGCTATTCTAAAGTTGTTTCATGTGGGAGGTGAAAATATAAGGTTGTCTTTTCTTTTCCTCCCATGCAAAATCATAAGAGCTGGCTCATACTAACCTTTTTCCTTTTGCTCTGACTGATTCCATGGAAAGAGAATCAGAAAGAAAAGCATCAGGAAAGAGTTGGAAAAATCTCCTCTTTTGGAACCATTGCTCTCAGCTTTTAAAGCGACTATAATGTAATTACCAGAGCAAATGTGCAGCAATTGTCGTTAGAAAAACAGGCAGATTTAGCAGTTCCTACCTACCCAGGGCCGGTGCAAGGGGATTTGATGCCTTAGGCGAGCCTTCTCCCTTGCACCCCCCCCCCCCCCCCCGGTTCGCGCTACCACCCCCGGTCTCGGCCCCGACTCCTACCTCATTCTCAATCACGCCCGTCGACTGTGTGGTTTTCAGGATCGTGAGGAGGTTGGGCACTGCTCGCGGGCTGCCAAATCTCCACTCCTCTTTGCCACCGCTTGCGGCCCCATATGGCTCGCACCCAGTGGCGCACCAAGGGTCTCCGGCACCGGGGGCCAATGCATTTGTGTGCCTCTCCAGCATCCCCCCCTTAATCCTTCTTGTACTAATGCTTAAGGTCACAGAAAATCAGTGGGGTCTCTAGACAGAAGACTTTTTTTGTGAGGGAGCCAAAATGACATTTCTTCATCACACCCACCTCTATGGCATGGATCCTGCTTTAAAATTTGTTATTAAAAAAAAAAGTGCTAATAAAAAAGTCCAAAGGGTCTTCTGTGTAATTTTAAAATGCTGGCCAGTTTTCACACTATAAAATTATTTGATAGCCTCAATCAACTATATGGCTATGAGAGTGAAGTCTGGAATATATAGGAAGGGACAGAATGTCAATATAAATCCTGCACCTCCAGTTCTGTAACTCTGTGCATCCACTGAAATTCCCCCAAACAATGGAGCTTGGATGTTTCCCTTACAGCTCATCATACTAAAAGATATTTTCAAATTCTGTGTCACCTCACAGTAACAGCAGCACAAATACCTTCCACTGCCAGGCACATTGTGAACTAACACAAAACCCCGCAAAAAAGACACTCAAAATCTATACTGCAATCCCATCATAACATAACAGTAATAACACCAAGGACTCAAACAACAATAACCTTACCTGTGAAAAAGCAAGGGCAAATATTACACTGGGTCCTAGAATACCAATACACCTCCTACTGAGGAAACAAAACAAACCCGATTGCTATAGATCCCTATACAGTCACTATATATATATAGTGTCTGTATACTATTTATTTATTTATTTATTTATTTATTTTTAGTTTTTTTTATACCGATTTTCCTGCATAAAATGCATATCAAACCGGTTTACAATGAAACAGAATAAGCAGGAAGTAAAATTCCTTAGTCTAAATACATTTAAACGTCAATAATGAAATAATTTTAAACAAAGCAAAAAGCTAAATAACATTAATAAAAGTTAAATTATTAACATAAATACAATTATATTAGAAGAAGCACAAAGGTTAGCACGAAGGGGAGCACAAAGGGGAAAACCCCTTTGTCACGCGATTCGCGCCGTTAATCGGGTCGCCGCTGGCTGGTCATCATGACGTGGGGGGGGGGGGGGGGGCGGGTCCTCACATCGCTGACTCTCTCCCTTTACACCTTAGATTCATTTTTACTATTTTTCTGGGTCTTTCAATATTGGTTAAAACACAAGCTCCCTCAGATGTCCCTAAAGGGGAATTCACACTGAGTGCTCAAAGGTAGGGTTGCCAGCTGGCTAGTATTTGGATATTCTTGCTGGTTTTGATTAAGGGAAATCAATGGCTAGTTGGACCTTTAAAACCGCAATTAAATTTCTGGTGCTTTGTTGACCTCTGAGTTCCACAGTATCAGACACTGCCCTCTCTCTCTCTCTCTCTCCACAAATGAAGGATGGAATGCATTATAAAACAGAATTGTAAAATAATAAAAATGTCATCAAAATACTGGTAAATCATGGGAGATCTAGTTTTGCTTTAATTAAAAAATGTATTTTTCAAGTTTGGTCAAAAACAAATTGCTATACTTTTTGCCTTCTCATTGTCCAAAGCAGTACCCATGACCTGTAGATACTGTAGATGTCATTATTAAAGCTGAAATAATTGTATGTCAAGATAAATGTAATTAATTTTTTAGAATAGTTTCTGGTTTGTGTTGGTGGACCAGGGTGAATGTTTTTAGATATTTTTAACATGCAGTTACGTATTAGAGCAAATTCATAGGATAAATGGCAATAAATAACCAGGGTGCAAATGACATGTCTTTCTTGCTATATAGTTTGTCTGCGATCTGACTGAAAAGACATATGCCACTTATCGGGCTATGTCTTAACTGGAGTTGCATACCATCTTTAGTTACGTTTTTTGATGCAATTTAAAGACAGAGAAATGCAAGCAGGTTCTTGAACCTTCATCTGATATGTAATGCAATGAAATAATGGTGGCGGGTTGGAAGTGCTAAGACCTCTTCAATACAGTATATAAGTGATATCATTGTTATATTTTTGTCTGGAATTAAAACCGTTGACTTTTCTATCTTTTTAAAGCTCTCTCTAGCCCCTGAAGCAGACATATTTGTTGAAATGCTGCCAGCATTGGGCACATCAAGTCATTATCGGCGGGGAATTTGTATACTACTTCCAGCCATTTTGGGCTGTCTTTAAGCCAAAATCTTGGTTAAATGCTCCCTAGCTCCCAGTAATGTAGATCTTGGAGAGGGCTTTAAGAATTTTTAGCATTTAGGGCCTAATTTTCTAAAGTATCGCAGGTATGCGATACTTTAGGTAATGAGGGGCGGGGGGTCGACCCGGGGGGCGGTTCTGTGTTATCCGGCAGCGATCGCACTGCCTCGGTGCGATCGCTGCCGGTTTCGTACCCAATAGCGCCACCATAGGAGGTGTAGCTATTGGGCGCGAACTCGGACGCGAAAAGGCCCTTACCTTTTCGTTGTCTACAGCGTCTTCGCGGAGTCGGCCCCGGTGATGCTTCGACTCCTCCTCTTCCAGGGCCGACTCCGCCCCATCCTCTTATCGCTCGCGATAAGGGACTTTTCGCGTGCGAAACGTCCTTTATCGCGTGCGAACCACTTGGAAAATGACCCCCTTAGTTTGGAATTTAATTGCATTACATATTGGATGAAAGCATAAGAATATGCTTGCATTTCTCTGAGACCCTTTTTAAATTGCATCAAAAAAAGTAACAAAAAATGAAAAACAGCTTGAGTTAAGACATTGCCTAATAGGTGGCATCTGTCTTTTTTTTTTTTTTTTTTTTTAATCTTTATTAAATTTTCAAAGAAAATTCTCCACCTTGCACTCAATGCCTCTAAAACTGAAATCCTTATCCTAACAAACCAACCAATCAACTCGATCC
Source organism: Rhinatrema bivittatum (assembly GCF_901001135.1). Taxonomy (NCBI): domain Eukaryota; kingdom Metazoa; phylum Chordata; class Amphibia; order Gymnophiona; family Rhinatrematidae; genus Rhinatrema; species Rhinatrema bivittatum. The sequence continues at coordinate 780,868,320 of NC_042616.1, read as the reverse complement.
ACCAAATGATCCAAAACGCCTCACAAGTTCACACACTACCGCCCAGCATCAGAGACTTAGGAGTTTCCCTAGACAATCAACTGAGCTTCAAATCCCACATCAAATCACTGCTAAAAGGGGGTTTCCATAAGCTCCAAACCCTCAAAAAACTGAAACCCCTCCTACACGTCCATGACTTCCGTACTGTTATGCAAACTATCATACTATCTAAACTCGATTACTGTAACTCCCTCCTCATAGGCTTCCCAGCTTCTACTATTAAACCCCTTCAAATCCTACAAAATGCCATGGCAAGAATCTTAACTAACACTAGAAAAACAGATCATATCACTCCCATATTACAAGATCTACATTGGCTCCCTATTGCCTTCCGTTCCAAATACAAAACACTCACCATCCTCCATAACACATTATACAAAAACAACTTCCCCTGGCTTGAAGATATGCCACACTTCCGTCAAACTAATCGCCCCACTAGAAACTCCCTCGCCGGCACCCTTCAAACCCCTTCACTCAAATTTGGGCACCTCACCACCACCAGAGAAAGAGCCTTCTCCATTGCGGGTCCCACCCTCTGGAACTCCCTCCCTGCCAAACTCCGTTTAGAACCGTCCCTAAGCCATTTCAAAAAAGGAATCAAGACATGGCTTTTTAAACAGGCTTACCCCAACTCTTCTCAACCCCAGTCATAGCTCACCTCTGAACCACCTCAACTCCCGTTCAGCCCTTATACCTTCTCCTTGACCTCCCTCTACCATCCCAGTATCCCCCCTGTTCCCTCCCCCATACCCTCCCCTGCGCCCCGTAGCCTCCCCTCCACCCCGCCCCTCACCCCTCTAGCTACCTTTGCCTGAAAGTACCTTGTCATTTTGTTTCCTTTCCCCCTCCCCACCTCCCCCTGTATATAACTGTACATAAGTGCACATGCCTCCTTTTATACTGTAATTAAGTTCCTATACTAAGTCTATAAGTGCACACACATGCCTCCTTTAACATTACTTATACATATTTAATCTTTGCTTATGCATTTTTATCTTAACATGGATAAGTAATCTCCATGTCGTTCAACAATGTTGTATCCCTGCTCGTTGACTCTCTCTCCTTTACTTTCATATGTTATCCAGTTTCGTATATTATCCAATTTTTTCCCAGTTAGCCCTCCATCCCCGTTCATTGTAATTTTCCTTTCTCAGTTACTTGTGAACCGACATGATGTGTCCTACGAATGCCGGTATATAAAAAATGTTAAATAAAAATAATACGCCGTATACCAAAAGGAGTAAACATTTATCTTTCTAATGAAAACAAAGAGAGGAAAAGTAAGTAGATTAATAAAAAATCAGAAATAGGAGAATCATCCTTTTCCATTATCATATCTCCTATCAACAGCAATATTACTCTTTTTTTTTTTACTCCTTTAGCTTTTACCATGAAATTTGGGGAGAACAAACAGAAAATGGAGCCCTATTAGCCAAATAGTACTATGTATTCTAAATTTCAAACCTCTTGGAAACAAAGGAAGTTACACGGTTTAATTTATATACCAGATACTTCAACGCCTGACCTAGATTCATCTCTTGCGTTCAAAAAGCTGTTCGGGCTCCATGAAAATATATCTATTATTATCCATTCTTAACACACATTTAGAGGGAAACTTTATCAATATATGAGCACCTAATGATCGGGCTCTAGGACAAAGTGAAAGAAGACATTTTTTTCTACGTAATTGTGTTATTCTTATAATGTCCGGATATATCCATATTTTTTCACCTAAGTAAAGTTTGTTTCTATTACAAAAGAAACTTTTAAGTACATTGTCTCTTTCTTCAGGAACTAGAAACTTTAATAGCAACACTCCTCTTCTATCTATTTGTTCTTCTTGAGATGTTTCTAGAAAACCCGTCAGGTCTTCCAGTGGCAATGATGGTATAGAACATTCAGGCACGGTTTTCCCCACTCAAGATATCTGTTCCATCTCTTTGAATAGACTCAGGTAGAAAATATGTATCCATAATAGTGGGCAAATTGCCACTTGGGAACTGCAATATTTCTCGGAGATATTTTGCAAATTGTTCCTTTGGTGGTATTATTTAACACTTAGGGAAGTTCATTACTCTCAGATTGTTATATCTGAGGTTATTTTCCAGACTTTCTAATCTCTTATTTGTCTTAAAGTCCCCTTGAATTAATCCAGACTGGACACCCTTTATCTGGTTAATTTGTGAATCCAAGTCCTGAATTTTAGCTGAGTTTGCTGAGACCACCAGATTAACCACATTGAATTGGTCTTGAAAACTTGATATAGAATTTGTTAAAGAAACAATTGCCTTTTCAATTGCAGAAACTGCATTCCACAGCACATCCATTGTCACTATTTCAGGCTTTTTGGTTAAAGTAATTCCAATAATATTTACCGGTGGATCCCGTGTGTTCCTCCCAGCTCGGTCTGGTTGATCGAACTCCTTCTAATAGTGGTGATTCCAGGCAGAACACTGCCTACACCACTTAAAACTCCGATGTTTATTTCTTTCAGGACGGGTAAAACTCCACCATCCTGAAGTTGCCCCGTCTCTCTGGCGGTTGGGCCTCCCTCGAAAACTTCCCCCACCTGAAGCAACTTCGGCTCAGGGGTTTCAGCTGACCCGCACGCTCCGACATGGGCAGGGGGGAAAGGAGTAATCGGTGCACCAGGGCTTAATGATGGCTCATCGAGAAGTGCAGAGGCTTGCTCCTCCACCCTCACTAATGCCGACTCTCCTGGGCTTGCCCCCGTCGCGGGATAAAACTCAGGGAACCGGGGTAGGCTTCAGGGGGGTCGAGGTACCTTCCTTACCTTCTCCTTTCTTTTGGTGGGCATCTGTCTTTTCAGTCAGATACAGGACAAACTATATAGCAAGAAAGACATTTGCACCCTTTTGGTTGGTTTTGTGTTTATATAGTATTTTTGGGGTGCCTTCAAATTAGTGGCATTTGGTGTTTTTTCCATAATAAATAACCAGGACCTGATGGCATACATGGTACCTGAAGACTGAGTGTAATCAATTTAACATAATTTTTTTTTAAAGGGCAATAGAGGTAATCAGGAAACTACAGACCAGTAAGCCTTGTAAACTTTGGGAGGACCTTGGGGAATATTCGGGTTATCCCACAGATCCATGCCAATTTAATAGCAGGCTAACCCTAGTATCCATTCCCAGGTTCCCATCTTATTATACCAAATACATAAAACAAACACACTAACAGGTACAGATAGATAAAAATGTACCCAAGTTTTTTAGAGATGTGAATCGTTTTTTGTGTTCATGTCGGCCGCCGCTGAAAATGTCGTTTTTTTGCGAAAAATCATTTTTTGAGTTAGTGCACGCTAAATTCCTGTTAGTGCGCGCTAACTCCCATTAGTGCGCACTAACAAAAACCATTAGAGTAGTTTTTGTTAGTGCGCACTAATCCAAAAAACAAATTTTCGTGAAAAAACGGGACAATCCTGATCATTTTTCGGGGTCCTCGAAACATGCCAATTTGGACAATTTCATTGAAATTTTCCAATTCGGAAAAAACGAATGCGGATCTCTAAGTTTTATTAGCAGAAGCTTTCCGACAATAAACAATAGCAGACAAGATATAGTATCACACTTTGTTCATTATGGAAATCTTAGGGACCCAGGTTTTCCCAGAGTAACTGCTCTAACTCAGACCTGTCACTGTATTATAAAGTTACTTTTTAGTAGCCCTGTGTACCACCTAATACCTTTTATTGTCCTTTTTGCATGTGGTCAGCTCTGTTTTAGAACAGGGAAGCAACATTCACAAATCCCCTCATAGAAGCATCTCACCCACAAGCTGGAACTGGGAATTGCCAGCAACTGCCTGACTTTCCTAGATGATGTTTTGATATACTCTCGTGTGGATCTCTCTCCCTCTCTCTCTCTCTGCATCTGTTGATGTTGTTGGTACTGTGAATGCTGAAGAAGCAGTGTGTTCATTGCTAGTGATGTTGTCACTAGTGCTGTGTAAAACTGTCACTGCAATGCTATAAAGCTTTTATTACAGTAATTGTTAGTACTGCATTGGTACAGCAAAGCTGTGTGTTTCAGCATCTCTCTCAGTTGCTTAAAATTTTTCCAGTTCAGTCAGAGCAAGTTTTGTTGTGACATCATAACTGGCCCTGTTCATGCAGGATGCTGGAACTTTTCCAGTTCTGCAGTGTGTACTTGCCATTAGACATAGAAACATGACAGCAGAAAAAGACTGTATGGCCAACTCAGTCTGCCCATCGGTCCAATTCATTTAGCATTATAATTCTCATCACTTCCTTGGAGATCCTCTGTATTTATCCCTTGCTTTCCTGAATTCAGATACTGTTTTTGTCTCTAACACTTCCACTGGAGGGTGGATCTACACATCCACTACCCTCTTTGCAAAGAAACATTTCCTAAGATTACACCTGAGTATATCCCCTTTCACCTCATCTCATGACCCTTTGTTCTACAGCCTCCTTTCTATTGAAAAAAGCTCACCTCAATTGCATGGAAACCTTTGAGATATCTGAATGTCTTTATTATATCTCACCATTTCGCCTTACATGTTTAGATCTTTAATTCTATCCCCATACACTTTAGAATGAAGACTACTGACCATTAGAGATGTGAATCGTGTCCTCGATCGTCTTAACGATCGATTTCGGCTGGGAGGGGGAGGGAATCGTATTGTTGCCATTTGGGTTTTAAAAATATCGTGAAAAATCGTTAAAATCGTGAGCCAACCCCCTAAAACCCACCCCCGACTCTTTAAATTAAATCCCCCACCCTCCCGAACCCCCCCAAATGCTTTAAATTACCTGGTGGTCCAGAACGGCGGCGGTCCGGAACGGCCCCCTCAATTGAATCCTTTTGTCTTCAGCCGGCGCCATTTTGCAAAATGGCCGCCGCAAAATGGCGGCGGCCATAGACAAAAATGATTTGACACAGGAGGTCGTTCCGGACCCCTGCTGGACTTCTGGCAAGTCTTGTGGGGGTCAGGAGGCCCCCCAAGCTGGCCAAAAGTTTCTGGGAGTCCAGCGGGGTTCAGGAAGCAATTTCTTGCCGCGAATTGTTTTCCGTACGGAAAATGGCGCCGGCAGGAGATCGACTGCAGGAGGTCATTCAGCGGGGGTTCCAGACCGCCGCCATTCTGGACCACCACTGGATCCCCAGGTAATTTAAAGCATTTGGGGGGGGGTTCGGGAGGGTGGGGGATTTAATTTAAAGGGTCGGGGGTGGGTTTTAGGGGGTTTTAGTGTGCCGGTTTTCCTGCCCTCCCCCTTCCCCCGATTTACGATTTTTTAACGATAAATCGGGGGAATTGGTATTGTATCATGGCCCTAACGATTTTTGATGATTTAAAATATATCGGACGATATTTTAAATCGTCAAAAAACGATTCACATCCCTACTGACCATTGAAGTAGCTACCCTCTGGACTGACTCTTTCCTTCTTATATCTTTCAGAAGGTGTGGTCTCCAGAACTATACTCAATATTCCAAGTGAAGCCTCACTAGGGACCTATACAGAAGCAATATCACCTCCCTTTTTCTGCTGACCATTCCTACCCCTATGCAGACCAGCATGTTTCTGGATTTTGCCATTGCTTTATCCACCTGTTTGGCCACCTTAAGTCCATCAGATACAATTATCCCCAGATCCCATTCTTTCTTTGTGCTTACAAAATGTCACCTCCAATACAGTACCTTTACCTTGGGTTTTTGCATCCTAAATGCAATTCTGCATTTTTTAGTATTTAATCTTAGCTGCCAGACCGTAGACCATTCCTTGAGCTTCTCTAGATCCCTCTTCATGTTTTCCACACCTTCCTAGCCATCCACCCTGTTACAGAGTTTGGTATCATCATCAAAAAAACATACCTTTCCTGACAACCCTTCCGTTATGTTGCACACCAAAATATTTAAAAGAACTGGTCCAAGGACCGATCCTTTGGGCAGAACGCTAGTAACAACCCTCTCCTCAGAGAAAACTCCCTTTATCTCCTCCCACTCAGCCGCTTTCTAACCCAGTCAGTCACTCTAGGATCAATACCATGGGTGCAATTTGGGGTAGATTTTAAAAGCCCTGCACGCGTAAATCCTGCTGGATTTACACGCGCAGGGCACTTGCGCGCCGGCGCGCCTATTTTGCATAGGCTGCCGGCGCGCACAAAGCCCCGGGAAGCACGTAAGTCCCGGGGCTTTGCTTGGGGGGCATGTTGGGGGTATGTCGAGGGGGCGTGTCAGGGTGACGCGGCATTTGGGGCGTGTCCGGGGCATGTCCAGGGCGTGATGGCGGTCCAGGGGCGGGGCCGAATGCTCTGGCACATCGACCTGTGCCGGGGCAGGGAGCCAGTGATGCGCGCAAGTTACACCTGCATAACTCGATGAAATAAGGTAAGGGAGGGGGATTTAGTTAGGGCTGGGGGGTGGGCTAGATAGGGGAAGGGAGGGAAAGGTGGGGAAAGGTGGGGAGGACAAAAAAAAAATCGGAGTGGCCTCAGAGGGAACGGAGGCAGGCTGCGCGGCTCAGCGCGCGCAGGTTGCCAAATTTACGCAACCTTGCGCGCGCCGACCCCGGATTTTAAAAAGATATGCGCGGCTACGCGCGTATCTTTTAAAATCTGGCGTACTTTTTAAAAATCTACCCCTTTATAAGTTTTCTGTGCGGAACCATGTCAAAAGCCTTGTTGAAATCCAAGTACATTACGTCTAGCACTCTACCTTGATCCAACTATCTGGTCACCCAATCAAAGAAATTAATCAGATTTATCTGACAAGATTTACCTCTGTTAAGACCATGCTGTCTCAGATCTTGCAATCCATTGGTTTCCAGAAATTGCACTGTCCTCTGTTTTCAAAGCCATTTACTTGCATAAAACATGAGGTTAGCGGTGTAAATGACTCATTGTAAAAATGATCGGGTTTCTGCATGTAAAAGTATGTGCAAAACCCACATTCATGTATACTTTAATGCACACAATGAAGAGGAATATTACTATCTGGGAATGGAGTTTGGGTGGAGTTTGAATTGAAATGCATACTTTATATTCAAATGCACATTACATATTGCAAAGAGCAGGTGAAACTATGGGTTATTTTCACATAATTTTCAAAGCACACTATTTCCTGTTGGGGATGGAGAGCTCCTTTCACCTGGGGACTTGTCCTTTGTCAAGTCTCCAGGATATCAAGCTAGACTGTGTCTATTTTTCAGAGAAGCCAGCATTAATTAGTAACTTTGGAAACTTTATGGACTACAATTTCAAAGTTAGACCAGTTGGTAGCCACCATATTTGATTCACTGGTTTCCACAACATAAAGAGTTTCCTTAAAATTATCTGAACATTCAAAGAATTTGAAGGAATATTCTGAGAAATTGGTGGAGCTTGATGTTAAGTTTGTAAAGTTTCATGAATTTGAAGAGGTCGGCATGAAGGCTTCTCAATTTTTCCATCGAAAGTTAAAGAATATAGGTAATCGCCTTAGAAGGTGTAACCTTAGATTCTCAAATTTTCCAGGTTGTTGTATGATCTCTTCCCTGGAAATGCTGAAGAAATTCCACTGGACTTCCTCAGGGTTTTCAAGGAAACCATTCCCGATTTTGTTAAAGTTTACTTTTTGTCTGGTAAAATGCTTTTGCAGCTGCTGTTGATATTTTAGTCTTTCTAGAATAATCTAGTCTAATACTGAAAATCTGGAAAGGGCTACATTATAGCTAACTTTTGCTAGAGAAGTGGACAAACAATGAATTATGAAGTTATTATTTATTTTTGCTACTAAATCTTTTATGGGTCTAAATATTTCATCGTTTCCCAACATGGTATGGGAAACTCAGGCTAGGAGAAACTTTTTTCTTTTACAAAAAAACCTAGAGTTTTGGCTCTGGGGGCAAGTTTTGTTTGCAATTTTACTGTAAATGTATAATTAAATATCAAGATGTTAAATATATAAATATATTTTTTATTCCATGCAGTTAGAAAGATTTATGCAGGCTAAGCATTTTACTTCTGGTTCAATAATAGCATTTTCTGTGAGTAGGCTGAATACAGACAATGTGATTTTGTCAGGGGCTGCTCAAGGCAATCTGCCACCTGAGGTGAGGGATGAGATGGTGTCACCCCCCAGTGCTCCGCCCCTTTACCTCCCCAGCACCGCCACCCCTTCCCTCCCCCATCCCATAGGCTCTTTCTCTCTGGCACCCAAACTCAAGCACCCTCGCACATGCTCTCTCTCACACTCCCAGGCTTGCAATCTCTCTCACACACAAATACATCCCTCTGTACACACTCATTCTCCCCAGGGCTTGATCTTCGCCGTTTGGCATACCGGGTCCTTGATCTTTGTCGCTCAGTACACCGGGAGATCTTCCATGCTGTGCGGTGAGCTGGGGCCTTGATCTTTGCTATGCGGCACTCCGGGAGATCTTCGCTGCGTGACACGCCGGGAGATTTTCACTGCGCGGCATGCCAGGGCCTTGATCTTCGCTGTGAACAAGGGTCTCCACCGTTGCCATTTTCTGCATCAGGTCTTTGTTTTGGCAGCAGGGTGAGGCAGCCGCTAGAAGAGTTTGGGGGGAAGGGGGGCGGGGGCGGCTTTTGCCACTTCCAAAGATTGCCACCTGCAGCGGCCGCCTCACCCTGCCTCATTACAGAACCGCCCCTGTATAATTTCTCTTTCTTTCTTTCCTCCCCTTGATGTGTTCTAATGTATGGTTGTATATTCATGTTTCCTTGAATCCCTGTACACTTTGATTGAACAGATTATTTTCTTTAATATCCTGTCATGATTTTTTCCTAAAACAAGGTTCATGAGCAATATTAGTTTTGAAAATTAATAAATAAATAATTTAGAAAAAGCCATAAGACATGGTTCTAATACCTTTTGACATGGCATTTTAGAATGCTCATCTTTGTATTTTTCTCTTGGACGTATTCGTTACCAACACTAATTATTATGCAGTCTCATCTTTGTTCACTGAGAATATGTTTAGGATTTTCAGTAAGGAATTTCCAGTTTGTTTTTTCCTATCCTGCTGAGGGTTGGGTGATCATAGCCCCGTCACCATGGAAGTTGATATTCCAAATCTTTTGTCCAGCTAACGTTTGGAGTTAGCTGCACAAAAGCCAAGAGTTGAATAATTACCCAGAGAGTGGATACAATTTGTGTACAACAAATGTATCTGGATAGAAGGAGACAGCACTGAAGGCATTCCAAGGTCAGAACTAAATTTTAGACGGTGCATGCAAATATTTGGCAACTTTCCAGTGTAAGCCTCACACGTAAGTCTGACCTTAAAAATACCTGTCCTAATATTATTCAACAGCTTGCTTATCCAGATAAATGGACACACATCACTTTACCCAGATACCTTATCTACTTGCTGGCTTTCTAAATGCTGACCTCGTGGTTCCCATGACCCACAACCGTTTTGTTTAATAGAAAGCTAGTGGCTCCCGACTCAGTTATTTGCCAGGCCTGATACTACTTAATTTGCAAGATCTAACAAGTTTCCTCTCTCCCAGGCCAGTGTTTCTGGGTAGTGGTTTCACTGATATACTTAATATGCCTGTAATTCAGTGACTGGAAACATTATACTGAAACTTTCAAAATGAACCATAAAATTAAATAAATAAAGCTTATAATATTATTCAGGATCAGGGTACAAGAATGTTACTATGTCATCAGCATTGTTTTTTTAATTTCCGCATCTCATTCAATGTTATAGCTGTTGTTTTCTATGAGAACTGAGTAATGAAGCCGTCTATGCATTAAAGAACATGTATTGCTAAGCAAAGCAGTTAACGATGTTAAATATGTCCATTTCACTGAATTTAAAGACCATTTCTTCCATCCTGCCATATGCATCTCATTGGTGACATGATAATAGCTAAACGCTGCATTTTGAAGAAATTCAAAAGCTGCACAGAAAAACGGGAAACCTCAGGAGCACAAAGCAATAAAGGATTTCTCATAGGAAAAGAATCTGAATGACCTGGTTGTACAGATATAAATTTCTTACTGTGTTAACAGCTGGACTTGGCTAGCTTATTAGGTAGAAATATTGTTGGAAATCTCATGCTCTAATATTGATCTTTCCTCTGTTGGGTTTTATAATTTGTGAGCAATTTGAAGGTTCTCTGAACAAATAAGACCAATGACAGGAAAACTTGTGCAGTAATTACCACAACAGAGGAATACATCAATCAAGCAAGGTCATCATATTTCAAAGGAGATGGTGAGGAACTTGACAGCACATGGTGCCAAAGAACTATTTAGAAAAATGAATACGGTTTTGAGAGACAGTCTTCAGAATCCTTCTTGTAGGCAGAAATGCAAGTATTTATTCTGGGATTAAGAATGGGGGACTCTTTTTATGGAAAAAAGATACCAGAGAAGACATTATTGTATTGCATACCTATAATTCAATTGATAAAACATCTATTTCACTATGAGATATACAATTTAAAGTGCAGCAATTATTATATTTGTCACTGTAGTCTTCTTTTAATTTCCTCTTGAATGAGTTTGAAATGCATTGGAGCATATGTCTTTGTGATGAACTTTCACTGTGCTACTGGCATTTCTCTGTGTATGCGAGACTTTTGATTTTAAATTTAAGGGCCAAAGAAAAAAGCAGAGGATCTTAACTTAAACTCACGTGCACCAAGCAGATTTTAAAAGCCACCCGAGTACGCGCGTGTCTCCCATTGCGAGTACAAATGAAAAGTTCCCAAAAAAAGGGCTGGGAAGTGGGCGTGGTCTGGGTGGGGCATGGGTGCTCCTGGAGTTCAACTTCAAATTAGGGGTGAATACTTCCGTGCACAGGCGTACGTTGGGGGTCCCCTGCCGCATAAACTTTATTTCTGTTATGGATGACGAGTAAGTAATAAAATAAAGCTAAATAGACAGGCAAACAGTTGGTAAGAAAGAATATTAAACTAGGGGTGGTTTGGAAGCCTTATCCCTTATTTAGGTGAACTGGGAATGAACTGGGAAAACTGGGAATGGCTTTGGTATGCTTATCTATTCAAATCCCCCTACTTACGTAGTTGAAGTAGCATTTGCATGCACAGGCACACATCCTCTTAAAATTGAGTGCATATGTGGACGTGGTCAGGCTACTTTATAATATGCACTCATATACACATGTATGTTATAAAATGGCCGCGTCCCTGGGCACGGGCCTATGAACATGCGACCATGTGCGCCTGCACGCCAGTTTAAAAGTTTCCTGTATTATTCATAAAAATGTTCAATAAAAAGATATATGCAAAAAAAAAATAAAATTACCTCTTATTGTATATTTCCAACACCAATTCCCCTCTCCCTGACACACGCACACCTTGTCTTTAATTACATTTCTCAACCCTTTTCTCAGTAGTGCTCTCCATATCTGTCCCAAGTGTGCCCAAAATCTGATAAAGTTTAGGACTTTACCTCCTCCACAGATAGATCACTTCAGTTCTTGTCATCTTCCTTTAATATTCTTACAGGTCCAATACAAAGTCAAATACCCGGGTCCCCTACCGTATCTTATCACCAAGTTTTCAAATAATGATCACAGCCACCAAAGCCAACAGAGTCATTGTTCAAAACATTCAGCCTCCCCCTGCTCACTGAATTTGGGGTTTTAACCATGGTCACTCTATGTAGCGTCCACCACCCATTCTGGTAGGTAATTCTAATTTCTTGGCATCCGCTACCCTACCTATGAAAAAATATTTCCTGACATTGTTCCTGAGCCTATCGCTGTGGAGCTTCAAATCATGAATCCTAGTTCTACAACTTGCTTTCCATTGAAAGAGGTTTGCTTGTTGTGCATTATTAATTAATACCTTTCAATTATTTGAATTTCTCTGTCATATCCCACTGTCTCACCTCTCCTCTTCTCTCCTCTAGAGTGTACATCATGTTTAGGTCCTTAAGCCTCATCTCATGTTATTTTAAGTGCAAACCTTGCACCTTTTTGGTTGCCTCTCTTTGCCTCTGCTTCTGGTCTCTTTATAGACTTTCAGAGGTATGGACTCAAGAAGTAAACACAATATTTTAGGTGAGGTTTAGGTGAGCTATACAGATGCATATTAACCTCTTTTTTTTTTTTTTTTTTTGTTAGTTATGCATCTCTCTCTGTTGCTGGCCACATCAGACTCCATCACCCTGAGGTCTCTCTCTTGGTCAGTGCACCTTACCTTCTCAACATGCACCTCTTCCTTTGATTTTTGTACTCCAAATGCATGTCTGAACTTTTTGCATTGAATCCTAACTGCCAAGCAGTTGACCACTCCTTAAGCTTATTCATTTGTGTATTTATTTATTTAAAACTATTTATAACACCCGCATCCTTCAAGCTCAAGCAGGGAACAAGAACAACAAACATAATGCAATAGTAAACATAAAAACATAACATTAAAAAGCATCGTTCATCTCCAAAAATAAAAATGTCAGAAAAGACCTGGGAGGGGTGTAACATGATAAAGAAAAAAAATTGATAGGGAACATTAAAAAAGCATAATATCTGCCATGTATGATGAAAAATCAGGTGAGGCAGAAATTTGAGACAAAAGAAAGACTGCAATATTTCGTGGGAAAGCCTGCGAGGTATCACAGGGCAGCATGTTATTGGGGAGGTGGGGGAAGCTTTAGTGAATAAATATGTCTTTAATGTCTTTTTTAATTATTTGTTGTCACTAACGGAATAAAGTGCGAATAGTAGAGAGCTCCAGAGAAAGGGATGTCTGGTCGGAGGATCTTAAGGTCCAGGTTGGAGTGTATACTCTGAGGGCTGAGCTAATTCAAGATGAGATGGCATTATGTAATAGACTGTAAATTAATACAACGTTTTACATAGTATTCATCACTGGATGGGCATCCAGTGAAGTGATTATAGGATAGGTGAAATATGGTCAAAATTCTTAGATCCAGTGAGCATACGGACTGTGGAAGTTTGAACTAATTGTAGAGGCTGGGACAGACCTTAGTGCGGTGAGTTTCAATAGTCTAGTCCACAGAAAATCAGGGTTTATAAGACTGTTCTGAAGTTATTAGGATCAAAAAACGGCTTAAGGTGATGTAAGAGTCTTAATTTAGTGAAAGAGGAGCAAGCAATGGATTTAACTTGTTGTTGCATAGATAAAGAGGATTCATATTGCGTACTTATTGTGAGATAGGTAATACATAATTATCACAACTGAGTGATTCTGGAATGTGGAAAGGTGAGGATTTGCCAAATATCATTACTTCTGTTTTTTTTTTTTTTAGGTTAAGCTATAATATATTATGATAGAGCCAGATTCCGATGAAAGATAGGCATAGGGATGCAAAGGGTTGTGGGCCAAGTGGGTTTTAATGGGAAAGAGAAGTGAATGTTGACAATGTATAATCTGTAAGATAAACCCAGTGTAGACAGCAAGCAGCAGAGTGTGTGAGGTAGACGTTAAAGAGTGCTGTGGAGAATGCTGAGACCTGTGGGACTCCGGTTGTTTTTATGGGAGCTCCAGGAGGACACAGAGGAAGCAATGCAGATTTGTTGAGAGCAGTTGCTGAGGTAGGATGTAAACCATGAAAGTCTATTGTGTCACTTTATTCCTGGGTTTGCCTGATAAGATGTTTAAAGTCATTTAGCTTATCCAGAATGCTGCAGCCCATATGCTGTCTGGTACACCCCGCTGGGATAATATTAATCCCATTTTGCAACAACTATTGCTGATTGTGGTAGATAACCTGTTGTATGCAGAGAATTTTTGTGCTCTTAAGACAAAGCTTATCAGGTATGTGCCAGCATGAATTTTACTAGTTTGTTAGCGTTGCCATCTGCTAGGGAATTTAGGAAAGTTGCTACACATGCTAGAGCTTTTTCGTGGGCTGCTCCAGTCCTTATGGAATTCCAACACTATTTTTTACAGAGGCTCATGGTTAAGCAGTGTTGACTTCTTCTTTTGTTGTGATCATTTGTTTATTGTTGTTCCGGCGTTTTTATTGCTTTTGTCTTTAATGGATATCATTTAATGAATGTTTTATGTGATCCATGCTGGACCAAATTATTTTGGGAAATTGCACACTATAAGATTTATGATTAATGAATAAATGAACAGATAAATAAATAGATAGATGAAGCACTGAGCCAGTGATGCCAGTTTCTTCCAATTGTCAAAGCAGGATGTCAGTATTTAATGGGAGCACTGAGAGGAGAGCATCTTGCTGAAGAATAGAGATGTGAATCGTGTCCTCGATCGTCTTAACGATCGATTTCGGCTGGGAGGGGGAGGGAATCGTATCGTCGCCGTTTGGGTGTTTAGAGTATCGTTAAAATCGTGAACCGGCACACTAAAACCCCCTAAAACCCACCCCGACCCTTTAAATTAAATCCCCCACCCTCCCCAAATGCCTTAAATTACCTGGGGGTCCAGCGGCACACTAAAACCCCCTAAAACCCACCCCCGGCACACTAAAACCCACCCCGACCCTTTAAATTAAATCCCCCACCCCAAATGCCTTAAATTACCTGGGGGTCCATAGCGGCGGTCCGTAGCTTAAATTACCCCCGGGTCCGTAGCTAAATCGGGGGAAGGGGGAGAGCAGGAAATCCGGCACACTAAATCGTGGTGTCTTCAGCCGGCGCCATTTTGCAAAATGGCCGCCACAAAATGGCGGCGGCCATAGACCAATACGATTTGACACAGGAGGTCGTTCCAGACCACCGCTGGACTTTTGGCAAGTCTTGTGGGGGTCAGGAGGCCCCCCCAAGCTGGCCAAAAGTTCCTGGGGGTCCAGCGGGGGCCCTGGAGTGATCTCCTGCCGCGAATCGTTTCCGTACGGAAAATGGCGCCGGCAGGATATCGACTGCAGGAGGTCGTTCCTGACCCCCACAAGACTTGCCAAAAGTCCAGCGGGGGTCCGGAACGACCTCCTGCGTCGAATCGTATTGGTCTATGGCCGCCGCCATTTTGCGGCGGCCATTTTGCAAAATGGCGCCGGCTGAAGACACCATGATTTAGTGTGCCGGATTTCCTGCTCTCCCCCTACCCCCGATTTAGCTACGGACCCGGGGGTAATTTAAGCTACGGACCGCCGCTACGGACCCCCAGGTAATTTAAGGCATTTGGGGTGGGGGATTTAATTTAAAGGGTCGGGGTGGGTTTTAGGGTGTTTTAGTGTGCCGCTGGACCCCCAGGTAATTTAAGGCATTTGGGGGGGGGGGGTTCGGGAGGGTGGGGGATTTAATTTAAAGGGTCGGGGGTGGGTTTTAGGGGGTTTTAGTGTGCCGGTTTTCCTGCCCTCCCCCTTCCCCCGATTTACGATTTTTTGACGATAAATCGGGGGAATTGGTATTGTATCGTGGCCCTAACGATTTTTGATGATTTAAAATATATCGGACGATATTTTAAATCGTCAAAAAACGATTCACATCCCTACTGAAGAATAAATTTGGGAAGTTTTAGAACTTTTGGGAAGAGGTAAACTATTGGGGTATGTTCTTTAGTGTGTGTATGTGTGTTTGTTACAAAAAAAAAGCCAAAAGGTAGGAAAAAGGTTAGAACTTGTGTGTTTTTGTCTTTCCCTCCCTCCCACCCACCCCTAGCTCATCCTATGATTTATAGGCAGGAAATACCTTCACATTAAAGCTCAACCAGCCTTTTATCTAAAACACAGGATATATGCCATCTATCCTGTGTTCTATCTGAAAGAACTAAAAAATGAAATTTCAGACCTATTACAAGTAATTTGTAACCTATCATTAACTCCAATATATAAAAAGGGCTCTGGGGTGATCTGGGAAACTATAGACTGGTAAGCCTGATTTCAATGCTGGGAAAAATTGTGGAAACTGTTATAAAGAATAAAATCACAGAACATATAAATAGACATGATTTAATGACACTCAGCCAGCATGGATTTACCCAAGGGGGTCTTGCCTCACAAATCTCCTACATGTTTTGAAGGGGTGAATAAGCATGTGGTTAAAGGTGAACCTGTAGGTATGGTGTAGGGATGTGAATCGGGCTTCGGATGATTGAAAATATCGTCGATATTTTCAAAATTGTCAGAAATCGGGGGTTCCCCCGAAACGATAGGAAAACCCCATGATATTGATTGTGGGGGTTCTCTTATCGTTTTGGGGGAGGGTGGGAAAAACGGCACACAAAAATAACCCCTAAACCCAACCCGACCCTTTAAAACTAATCCCTTTGCTTCCCCCACCCTCCCGACCCCCCAAAAAACATTTTACAGGCACTTGGTGGTCCAGTGGGGGTCCTGGGAGCGATCTCCCGCTCCTGGGCCATCGGCTGCCACTAATCAAAATGGCGCCAATGTCCCTTTGCCCTTACCATGTGACAGGGTATCAATGCCATTGGCCGGCCCCTGTCACATGGTAGGAGCACTGGATGGCCCGCGCCATTTTTAAGTAATGAAAATTCTAAAAAGAGGAGTTGATTTGTATACTGCAGTCTCTGTTAGTTGCAGTGTACAAATCAACTCCTTGTCATTACTTATAAGGACTAAAATTCTTTAATGATGTCAATTTTATAATGAATGCCTCTGAATGTTTCTGTAACACCACTGCCCCTTCCCCCAATCCACCTCCCGAAAACTCACCCCAAATCAAAGTGACCCTCTTACAATGGTGTATATATTGACTGTCAGGCTGAGCCCTATAAACAGTGTCTCTCTCTCTCTCTCTCCTTTTGCAATTTCCATGTGGTGACGCATTCTCTCCAATTAAGGAGTGGACTGGGAGGGAAATTGCCTACCCCCGTACCTAAATTCTCTCCCCCTCTCCTTCCCACCCCCTAAACCCTACCCTTTTTTTTTTCTTTGTTTGCTCCCGAGCTGAAGTAAGTTGCCCGGGACAGCGAGTGATCAATGGCATCAGCCCACCCCTTCAAAGAGGCCCAGCCCTTATGCCCGTACCGAAGTTTATGCGTGTCGCCAGGACCCTTTGAAAATTCACGTAAACCCCGGGATTTACACGTGCAGGCCTTTTAAAATCTACCCGTTCGTTTCCAGTTTTACTCCTAGATCATGACCTGACCTGGAAATGGTGATTATGTAGGAGCCCAAATTGATATTTGGAAGTGGATTTATTGATATTTTCCTAGATAAATAAATTATTTCAGTCTTGTTTAAATTCAGAACTAATCTCATATGATACGCGCATACCCCCCGAAAACCTGCCCCAAGCTGCCCTTGCGCACGCCGAGCCTATGTTGCATAGGCTGCCGGGTTTGAGAATTGATTTAATAGAAATGTATTTTAATGATTTGTCTAAGATTCCTTCCTGAAGGGATAAATTTACAAGGTCAGATAAAGCAGGGGTAATTTCTTCTCTAATAATTTTTAATGTAATAGTAAGTACAGGGTCCAAATGACAGTGGGAAGAACTCAAATTATTTACAAATTGAAATACATCTAATTTAGATATTAGGTTGATTTAAAATTATTGCATCATTAACCATATGTAGTGTACTCATAAGTTTGTCAATCTTTTTGACAAAGAAAGTCAGAAAGGCTTCATATTTAGAGGGTGATAATAACGTGTTATTACTAATGTTTGATCATTTTTATTACAGGTGTAGTTCCCCTTTTGATTTTGGAGAGGCAGGATGTCAATGCTATTCGCTAATTTTTCTATTAAGTAACACTTGCCTCTATGGATCATATTATTTGGATGGGAGTTTCTTTCCACCCTCCTAGTCTACCTTTCACTCTTTAAATTAATTTATTTAAGTTGGGAGTGCCTAGCAATTTGGGACTCATTTCTACCTTATCATCAACTGGGAGTGGTTCACTTCATGCAAGCAGGATCATCTAGATTTAAGTAGAGGATGACTTTCAGTCATCCTAAGGAGAGGAAGAAGGAGAGAGGTGAGAAAGGAGTTGGAATGTACCCAACCGGGTCCATGTAATCTGCAAAAGATGAGTGGAAGAAGAACTACAGGTATCTTCGTGATACTGAACAGGAGAGAAAGGAGGATGACTTGTGCCTTTCAGGTACAGTGAGGAAAAAACTACAAGATGAAGGTGGGAGCTACAATGACTGTGTAATATAAACTTCATCTTATATACATCGCCTGCATTGGGAAGGAAGTCACTAACTTGCCCTCTATCCAATAGGAGAGAAGATATAAATCAAGAAGTAAATTAAATTGCTTTAACATCTTGAACATGAGAAAGACTATGAGAAATCATTGACTTAAAGACCTACATCAATTGGCTTTACGATATGATTTATTAAAAAACTGAAGGAAATCACAAACTTACAAAAACGTATTTGTCGCATCATCATCTTTAAAGAATTTTATCTCATCAATTGCATCTTATCAGTAAAGAGAAACAGCAACCATTAAAACTCTGAAGTGTTTCATTGAGTTGTGACATTAATGATTAGCGATGCTGAGGTTATCACTATTGTATGCATTACACTGAACAATGAACATGGGATTTATAGTTAAACCATACGAAGGGCCTTGAAAGTAAATTCCCCACCCACCCCAGCACAGGAATCCATGGAAAGATACATCTTAAATTTCCAACTTTAATACAAATATGAGATATGGCATCTAGAACTGTTATCCGGGTTCATCCATTACAGGGGTTACAGGTCAGAATCTCTAATGGAGAACCCATGGGATCTCTACAATAGAACATCTGTACCTATAATAAAAAGGAAAAAGAAGTTTACCTAAAGGAAATAATCCTTGACTAAACTATAGATTGTATACTTATCTGATTCTTAGAGATGTTTTCGTTCTTTATGATCTATAAAAGAAAAATAGAAACATTATTCCTCATTAACAGAGCAAGAGTTTTAAAAAATATCATGTATTTACTATTTTTTATTTATTTCTTTTTATATTCTCCCTTTCAGCCATTTCAAAGCGGATTACATTGAGGTAATATAAACTTTAAATTACCACTGTGTTTTTTAAAGGTTGCCTGCACCATATTTATTAAATGTAATTTTAAATCAAAATTGTTTGCATACACAAAGCTATATATCATCTGTGCAACACTTTAATATTATTGAATTTTATTTGCCATCTACCTTGCCAGCTTAGAAAACTCAGCTGAGTAATAAAATAATTTAAATTCAAATCTGCAAAGGTGTGAATCAATGTCTCTTTAAGGTGATGAAATGAACTAGGCCCTAAAAATTAAAATGCAACTTATTTCCAACTTGTCTTTATTCCAATCTTTATTTCTAAGGAATGTAATATTGTGTTTATTAATACACGATAGGAAGAGGACATAATTATCTTAAATGAGACCTTACACTTTTGCAACCGTGCATTGGTTGCAACTTTAATTTTGAAAAGCATCATGACACTGAGAGATACCTTAACCTTACTCATGACCTTGCCTGGGCTGCACTAGGAAATGTAACAAGTAGGGATGTGAATCGTTTTTCAACGATTAAAATTATCGTCCGATAATGTTTATATCATCTTAAATCGTTATAGAACACGATACAATAGAAATTCTAACGATTTATTGTTAAAAATCGTTAAATCGTGTTAGTGCGCACTAACTCGAGTTAGTGCGCACTAACTCCCCGTTAGTGCGCACTAACTCGATTTAGTGCGCACTAACTGAAAATGATACAAATAAACACTTTCCAGGTCACTGAAGGTCAGTTAGGAATGAATATGTGTTCCTATTGGCTGGCTGCCCTCTTATCTATTGATGTTACCAAGGTTACCACTGAGGTGATGGTTGGGGGGATGGGAAATGGAACTGGAAACTAACGAACACCAACAGAAAATGAAACAAAGTGTTCACACTTCCCAGGTCAGTAAAGGTCACTTAGGAATGAATATGTATGTATGTATTCCTATTGGCTGGCTGTGCTCTTATCTATTGATGTTACCAAGGCTAATACTGAGGTAATGGTTGGGGGGATGTGAAATGGAAACAGTTGGAAGCTTGACAAAAAAAGTAATGTAATGATCAGCACTCACGTGACTAGAACTTGTTTGTTTATTATTTTTGTTAGCAGGCACCTGAAATGCTAGTGCATGTTGAATTTGCCAATCACTGTGCATTTTAGAAAGGTGGTCCTGGCTGGAACTGTACACAGTTCAAATATATGTAATTTATTGTTGGTAAGTGTATTTTTTAAGTAGCCACACTGGCACAAGTATGTTTACTTTTCCTCCTACTTAACTCACTAGCTCAGCTTTGTAAGAAGGGCTTCTCTGCTTGTGTGTTGTTTTTGTTTTGTGTGAGGAGAGCAGAAACATCAGATCTTTATTCAATCTACTACAGTCATCTCTTACAGTGCCCTATCCCTATTAATACCAGGAGTGTTGTGATCTTCCTGCACACAGTGCCCTAACCCTGATACCAGTCTGAGACAGCTCCCTCCCTGCATTACTAGTGAGAGGCTGGCTTCACAGACAGGGGGGAGCTGCCTGACCCTCACTCCTGACTTCCCCCATGTCCCAGCTAGTGAATGGTGTGTGGGTGAGGGGGGGGGGGAGGATGGTGAAGTCTGAGACAGCTCCCTCCCTGCATTACTAGTGAGAGGCTGGCTTCACAGACAGGGGGGAGCTGCCTGACCCTCACTCCTGACTTCCCCCATGTCCCAGCTAGTGAATGGTGTGTGGGTGAGGGGGGGGGGGGGAGGATGGTGAAGTCTGAGACAGCTCCCTCCCTGCATTACTAGTGAGAGGCTGGCTTCACAGACAGGGGGGAGCTGCCTGACCCTCACTCCTGACTTCCCCCATGTCCCAGCTAGTGAATGGTGTGTGGGTGGGTGAGGGGGGGGGGGGAGGATGGTGAAGTCTGAGACAGCTCCCTCCCTGCATTACTAGTGAGAGGCTGGCTTCACAGACAGGGGGGAACTGCCTGACCCTCACTCCTGACTTCCCCCATGTCCCAGCTAGTGAATGGTGTGTGGGTGAGGGGGGGGAGGATGGTGAAGTCTGAGACAGCTCCCTCCCTGCATTACTAGTGAGAGGCTGGCTTCACAGACAGGGGGGAGCTGCCTGACCCTCACTCCTGACTTCCCCCATGTCCCAGCTAGTGAATGGTGTGTGGGTGAGGGGGGGGGAGGATGGTGAAGTCTGAGACAGCTCCCTCCCTGCATTACTAGTGAGAGGCTGGCTTCACAGACAGGGGGGAGCTGCCTGACCCTCACTCCTCCGGGGTATTGTGATCTTCCTGCACACAGTGCCCTATCCCTGATACCAGGGGTGTTGTGATCTTCCTGCATGCAGTGCCCTATCCCTATTAATACCAGGAGTGTTGTGATCTTCCTGCATGCAGTGCCCTATCCCTATTAATACCAGGAGTGTTGTGATCTTCCTGCATGCAGTGCCCTATCCCTGATACCGGGATGTGTGCAAGAAGATCACAACACCCCCGGTATCAGGAATAGGGCACTGTGTGCAGGAAGATCACAACACCCCCAGTATCAGGAATAGGGCACTGTGTGCAGGAAGATCACAACACCCCTGGTATTAGGGATAGGGCACTGTGTGCAGGAAGATCACAACACTCCTGGTATTAATAGGGATAGGGCACTGTGTGCAGGAAGATCACAATACCCCTGGTATCAGGGTTAGGGCACAAGTTCTAGTCACATTGACTGATCACATTACTTGTTTTGTCAAGCTACCAACTGTTTCCATTTCCCATCCCCCATATACTGTCAGTAGGAAACTTGGTAACATGAATAAATAAGAGGGCAGCCAATAGGAATACATATTCATTCCTAAACTGACCTTAACTGACCTGAAAAGTGTCAAATTGTATCATTTTCAGTTAGTGCGCACTAACTCCCAGTTAGTGCGCACTAACTCCCGTTAGTGCGCACTAACTCGAGTTAGTGCGCACTAATCGGAAAAAACAATTTTTAACGATTTTTTAACTAAAAAATCGTGCCTAAGATGATTTTCTTGCCCTGCCACACGATTTCTATCGTTAAGACGATATGGAAAACGATTCACATCCCTAGTAACAAGCTCAAGTTTGGGAAGGCCAAGTGGGAGACTGTGGACCTGTCTGTCCATGACTGATGTCATGTTTAATTTCACCGAGTAAGACCATAATGGCCGTAGAGCTCAGTTGCTAACTGTGAATTCCTTCACCTTCAGGAAGGTACAGCAAATTGGCTCAAGGTTGAAAGATTTTGGCTTGACACTGCCTGCAGGCCTTCCTCTGTAGCGCTGGTGGGTGCGGCCTCTCCTTTTATCTACTTAAGTTGCTGTGGAGCTCTTTCTGATCATCCTCATGCTCTTTTTTTCTTCCTTTCTCGCCCCTTTCCTTCTCTCAGCCTCTGCTCCCCTTTCTCTCTTTCCTCCTCTCTCGTTCTGATGTTCCCTTCTTTCTGCTTGCCCATTTTTTTCTCTTTCTGTTTGCTCTTTACTCTGTCTCTGCTGCTCCAGCCAGCGCACCCTCATGCACTCCAAATTACTGAAATAATCTTCCCAACCGATGTGAGCAACTTGCTGCTACCCACACTTAATACCATGCTCTATGTGGGGAGAATTTTTTCTGGCTTAAATAACTCATGATAAGTGCAACACCGCTTATTGTACTTAAATACATAGCAGGTGAATGCAAAGCAGCTCATTAGCCTTCATTAGCATGCTCATTAACATATTAGCATAGGTGGCTGCAATAACAGTCATTGTGGCTGTAATAACACCATTTATCATAACTGAATACATTCAGTAAATGGTTAGTGCAAAGCACAATTTGTTTACCATGTGGAAAATATGGTATCACATTTTCCATATATAAATTTCATAGTAAAATATATATTTTATCATATTAAAGTGTTTTTAATACAATACAGTTTTTTTCTGACTTTTTTTTTGCAGAAAAACCAGACTTTCAATCTCAGCATACTTGAAGTTTTCTGAAGACAATCTTTCAAAACTGTATTGATTTATGAATAACTGCCCGGTACCGTGTAGTTTAGTCCCTCAGCATCCCCTTTGAAATATTATGTTTGAGTTGGTTAATTTGTTTGCTTGATTTATTATTGTTCTGCTATATTATGATAATTTCAAGTAGAAATGCATAGAAACCCAATGAAGCTATTTTGTTTTATTACATTTTGCCTGCACTCCTTTTCTGTTTCTGGATCACTGTTTTGTCCTTCTGCATATCAGGGAGATAATTTCCAGCCCCCACCATCTCTTTCCTCCCAAAGCCCAGTAAGGGAATTTACTGGCCCTGTTCTCACTGTCTCTTCCTGCATCACAGGGAGGGGAATCCCTTTCTCTCACCTCTTAAGGCCCAGGGAAGAGAGCCCTGAGTCCACACTCACTGGGTCTTGCCTCTGGGGTCACAAGAAAATGAGTCCAATCCCACTGTTGACAACATGGCAGGAAAAGCCTTCATTCACTTGTAGCCTCCAATCTCACAATGGCCACTGTAACAACCACCAGCCTTCAAAAACAACTCATGCTCCAAGAACACCTACAGCACCTGCTCTTTTTATCCAGCTAAATTTTAGCCGGTCAGCAGGAGAAACTTTTCAAATGTAGGTGTTTGCCCAGCTACCTGCAAAAGTTACCTGGACAAAGCCTTTGAATATCGAGCTCACTGTGGGGGCAATTTTCAATGGCTGTTGCATGCATTTGCACCTGTGGACATTAGCATCGGTTCTGAAAGGGAAGGTTTGCTCATGACTACCCACTGAAAATTGCCTATGGCAAAAGTACCCCGATGGTTTTGCACCTGTTTTTTCTTTCTGCAGATATTTTTCCACCAAATAAAAACAAAGCACGTAGTTTTGAAAATGCAAAACTATTTGCAACCTAACCTGGAGGCGAGACAGTGAGTGTGGTCTCGGGGATCTCTTCCCTGGGTGCTCTGCTAGCGCGCATCGCTTTGTCCTATTCACCATGTGCAGTCTTACCCTGGTAAAATGGCTATTGAACATTTCCCTCTATGTTTCAACAAAAGCACACGTTTCACAGTTTTTAAAGACATTCAATCACGTGAATAGGACAATGGGATGTGCGCTAACAGAGCATCCATAGTGAATTCTTTATTAGTATACAGAATGCATGTTTTCTTTTAATTGCTCTTATTAGCTAAGAAAACCTTCACATTGACCATAAATTATAATACCCAACAGAGGGGAAAATCAATGTTATAGCATGAGAACTCTAACAATATTTCTGCCTAACAACCTAGACAGGTCCGGCTGTTAACATAATAAGAAATGTATGCCTATTCACCCAGGTCATTGGGACTTTTTTCCTAGGAAAACTCTTTTATAGCTTTTAAACATTGCTGGATCAGTCATCATGCACAATTGTTCCAGCAAATTGTTCCAATACGCTGGACCAGCAACTGAAAAGGCACGCTCACGGGAGGTCACTATATGTATAGCTCTATAGCAGTGGTTCTCAACAGGTGTGTCGAGACACACTGATGTGTCACGAGGTCCTGGGAGGTGTGTTGCAGGGCTGCAGGAGGCTGCTGTCTGTCTCCTTATCAGCCCGAGTAGGAGTTGGTCAAATTCTCTTATATTGGGCCTGATGGGAGGCTGCTCTCACTTCCTTCTCCTCTTTCTGGCCCAGTAGGAGGCTGTTTCCTCTTTCATCCAGATCAGAGCGAGACATTGCCAACTCCTGCTGTTCTGGGCCTGATGAGACACAAACTTTACCTTCCCCTGCTGACTCTGGGAGAGATGCTGCTGCTGATGATCTCTTCAAACTGTGGAGGGTGGGGGTAAAGGAAGTTCGGGATGCTGAGCAGATAGAGGTGGAAGGGAGAAGGAATGTGGGGGCTGCTGAGTAGGAAGGGTTGGGAAACAAGGGTCGGGATAGCCGGCCAGTGAGAGAGATGGGATGAAGGAGGTAGTGAGAGTCAATCAGGAGAGAGGGAAGAGGATATGAGGGGGAGGGGGGTCATAAATACTGGGCAGATGATTGAAAAGGAGTAATTGGGAAAAGTGAAGGATGATGGAGGCATGAAGGGTGAGTAATGGGGTGCAAGAGACATAATATGTTTAGTGAATGTTCATTTTTTTCTCTCTTTGTATTTTGCTTAGTGCAGGAGGAAATGTATTTTTTATTCTACTTCTCCAGTTTTGCACTGCATGCAGAATGGCTTTTTGAGGTTTACGTTCCAGGTTTTGTCTCCATATTTGTAATTTGTGTTCTCTTATTCTGAATTTGGTAAAGGTCGGTTCTGTGTGTGTGATTGAGGTGAGATATTTTACTAGTATGTAGGGATTTGTATCAGTCTTACTTGTTGCGTTTTCTCATTCTCAATAGGACATGCACTGGTGCTGCACTGTTGCCTTTTCAAAGGCAGGGATATTACTGACTGAGTTCTTGGATTTAGTATTGCTATAGTATGGCAGGTTTGCTACATGTCTGAGTTTTTTCCCTTCAGATTTTGTATATTTACAATGTACCTGGTAGTAAGGGAGTTTGTGTTTCTGTCACTGAGATAGCACCAGAATCAGAATATATTTTTTATATGGCGAGTTGTATCAGGAAATCTCCTCTGCATCCATTGTTTGGGGTCTGGGGAAGAGAGAGGCGAGTTACTGTGGATGCTTACATTTAGCCCCATGATGGTCAAGTGATCAGTGTGTCACGCATGTAAGCATTATCTGTCAGGTGTGTCCCAGTAGAAAAAAGGTTGAGAGCCACTGCTCTATAGGACAGTACCACAAAAACAATTTTTTCAGCAGAGTGCAGAGCACGACCAGGAACATAAGTCCGTAGAATGGCACCAATCCAAGGGGCAATCTCAATGGGGCGGATTTTAAAAGCCCTGCTCGCGTAAATCCGCCCGGATTTACGATAGCAGGGCCTTGTGCGCCGGCGTGCCTATTTTCCATAGGCCCGCTGGCGCACGCAGAGCCCCGGGACTCGCGTAAGTCCTGGGGTTTTTCGAGCGAGGCGTGTCAGGGGCGGGGCCGATCGGCGCGGCGTTTTGGGGGCGGGACGCGGCGTTTCGGGGGCAGGCGCGGGGGCGTGGTTTCGGGCCGGGGCGGTCCGGGGGCGGTCCGGGGGCGTGGCCGCACCCTCTGGAACCGCCCCCGGATCGCGTGGATTTACGTCTCCCTCCGGGAGGCATAAATCCAGGGATAAAGGTAGGGGGGGTTTTAGATAGGGCCGGGGGGGTGGGTTAGGTAGAGGAAGGGAGGGGAAGGTGAGGGGAGGGCGAAAGGGAGTTCCCTCCGAGTTCCCTCCGAGTTCCCTCCGAGGCCGCTCCAATTTCGGAGCGGCCTCGGAGGGAACGGAGACAGGCTGCGCGGCTCGGCGCGCGCTGGCTGCCCAAAATCGGCAGCCTTGCGCGCGCCGATCCATGATTTTAGCAGATACGCGCGGCTACGCGCGTATCTACTAAAATCCAGCGTACTTTTGTTGGCGCCTGGTGCGCCAACAAAAGTACGCGCTCGCACTGTTTTATAAAATCTACCCCATTATTTCTTATTGGTTTGTGTATCAGCATGGAAATCTTGTATTTTACACACCATTCCTCGGGAAGCCAATGAAAAGCACTCAAAATAGGAATAATGTGTTAAAATTGTGAGGTGCTTGTGAGTAAACTTGCTGTGGAATTTTGTAAAATTTGTAGGACTTTCAACAAAGATGCAGGCAAAACCTAACAATAGGGTATTACAGTAATCAATGCTCATTAGTACTAGTGCCTGTAAAACTGAACGAAAATCATTAACATACAACAAAGGCTCGAATTTCTGCAGCATTCTGATTTTGATAAAAGAAAATTTGGTGATAATTTTAATCTAAGACTTCATAGAAAGCACACTAGCAAAAACCACACCAAATTAGATGGAAATCAAGGTACTTCTAACTGAGATTGATAGAGGTACATGGTTCAAAAGAATTATCTTGGTCTTGCCAAGATTTAATAATAGTCTGTGATGAGACAGCCATGACCTAATAGAGGTAATACAAAGAGTTAATAAATCTTCAGTGGCTTGCCATAATGTTTGCTTCAGGAACATGAACTTTATATCATCCACATACATCCTATACATCTCACCTAAGGTAGCAAAAAGGATAAAGAAAGGGGTTAAATAAATATTAAAAAGGATAGCCGACAAGGCCAATCCTTGAGGAACACATATGGTAATGGCATGCCATGATGATTGTACTGCGACATAGAGATGCTGGGGTAGATTTTATAAATTTGCGCACGCACGTACTTTTGTTCGCGCACCAGGCGCGTAGCCACACGTATCTTATAAAATCCGGGGTCGGCGCGTCAAGGGGGTGCACATTTGTGCAACTTGCGCTCGCCGAGCCCAGCGTGCGCTGCCTGTTCCCTCCGAGGCCGCACCGAAATCTATGTCATAGGGGCCGACCGTCGGCCCCTATGACATAGTGAGGGCAAAGGTAGTGCCGGTGCCATTTTGAATACTGGCAATATGGCCGGAGTGCAGGAAGTCGCTCCCAGACCCCCGCTGGACTTTTGGCAAGTCTTGTGGGGGTCAGGAGGCCCCCCCAAGCTGGCCAAAAGTCCCTGGGGGTCCAGCGGGGGCCCGGGAATGATCTCCTGCACGCAGACCGTATTGCCAATATTCAAAATGGCGCCAGCGCTACCTTTGCCCTGCCACATGGTAAGGGCAAAGGGCCATTGGCGCCATTTTTTTTTTTAGCGCAGCTGATAGCGTGGGAACGGGAGATAAGAACATAAGAAATTGCCATGCTGGGTCAGACCAAGAGTCCATCAAGATCGCTCTCCGCGGCCCCCCAGACCACCAGGTATGTGTAAAAAGTTTTTTGGGGGGGGATCGGGAGAGTGGGGGAGGCTAAGTGTGTAATTTTAAAGGGTCGGGTGGTGTTTTTTTTTATCGGGCCATCGCGCCATTTATATTAGTGGCAGCCAAAATGGCGCCGATGGTCCGAGAGCAGGAGATCGTGCCGGGACCCCCCCACTGGACCACCAGGTAATTTAAAACATTTGGGGGGGGGTTCGGGAGGGTGGGGGATTTGTTTTAAAGGGTCGGGGTGGGTTTAGGGGTTGTTTTGGTGTGCCGGTTTTCCCGCCCTCCCCCGATTTACGATATTTCACGATAAATCGGGGGAATTTCTATTGTATCGCGACTAACGATTTTTGACGTTTTAAAAATTATCTGATGATTTTTTTAAATCGTCAAAAAACGATTCACATCTCTATTTAATGTTTTGTTTACCTTGGGGTTTTGTATTTAATGTTTTGTTTACCTTGGGGTTTTGTTTACCCATCCATGATGATTCTAGTTTAAAACCCTTTTCAGTAGGTTTGTCAACCTATGTTGGAAGACCTTGTGAATATTCTTCAACAGATGGACCCATCTGTGCTAAGCAGTCCTTGAAACATGATCCCATTGTCCAGGAAGCCAAAACATTCTCAACTACACCATCTCATAGTAATTCATTTATCTACAGAATGTGAGCTTCCCTGCCTGGGCCTTTATCCTTGACCTCTCTCCCAGAGCCATGAAGTCAATTTTGATAAGACATGTGTGGTACCTGGTAGTATCATTCTTTGCCAATATTTATGAACAGCATCAAAAAGCAGTCAGTAGGCAATTTCTCCATAATGTCTTAGATGTTGGCACCCAGAAAACAGCACACTTCCTGGGATAACATGTCTGGTCAGCATATGGATGCCTCCTTGTCCCTAAGAAGAGATTCATCAATCAAATCACCACTACCCTACACTTCCTAGGTGTAGTGGTTGTGGAGCCCACAGCTTTGGAATATCCATGTTTTGCTTCTTCCTCATCCTGGGATGGTTTCTCCTTCACCACTTTCTGGGCTGCATATCAGTTCTAGGGATGTGAATCGTGTCCTCGATCATCTTAACGATCGATTTCGGCTGGGAGGGGGAGGGAATCATATTGTTGCCGTTTGGGGGGGGTAAAATATCGTGAAAAATCGTGAAAAATCGAAAAATCGAAAAATCGCAAAACCGGCACATTAAAACCCCCTAAAACCCACCCCCGACCCTTTAAATTAAATCCCCCACCCTCCCAAACCCCCCCCAAATGACTTAAATAACCTGTGGGTCCAGCGGCGGTCCGGAACGGCAGCGGTCCGGAACGGGCTCCTGCTCCTGAATCTTGTTGTCTTCAGCCGGCGCCATTTTCCAAAATGGCGCCGAAAAATGGCGGCGGCCATAGACGAACACGATTGGACGGCAGGAGGTCCTTCCGGACCCCCGCTGGACTTTTGGCAAGTCTCGTGGGGGTCAGGAGGCCCCCCACAAGCTGGCCAAAAGTTCCTGGAGGTCCAGCGGGGGTCAGGGAGCGATTTCCCGCCGCAAATCGTTTTCGTACGGAAAATGGCGCCGGCAGGAGATCGACTGCAGGAGGTCATTCAGCGAGGGTTCCGGCGCCTCGCTGAACAACCTCCTGCAGTCGATCTCCTGCCGGCGCCATTTTCCGTACGAAAACGATTTGCGGCGGGAAATCGCTCCCTGACCCCCGCTGGACCTCCAGGAACTTTTGGCCAGCTTGTGGGGGGCCTCCTGACCCCCACGAGACTTGCCAAAAGTCCAGCGGGGGTCCGGAAGGACCTCCTGCCGTCCAATCGTGTTCGTCTATGGCCGCCGCCATTTTTCGGCGCCATTTTGGAAAATGGCGCCGGCTGAAGACAACAAGATTCAGGAGCAGGAGCCCGTTCCGGACCGCTGCCGTTCCGGACCGCCGCTGGACCCGCAGGTTATTTAAGTCATTGGGGGGGGGGTTCGGGAGGGTGGGGGATTTAATTTAAAGGGTCGGGGGTGGGTTTTAGGGGGTTTTAGTGTGCCGGCTCACGATTCTAACGATTTATAACGATAAATCGTTAGAATCTCTATTGTATTGTGTTCCATAACGGTTTAAGACGATATTAAAATTATCGGACGATAATTTTAATCGTCCTAAAACGATTCACATCCCTAATCAGTTCTTCAGCTCAAAGGAAATCAGAGTCAAAGAATAGGGTCTAGTAGCCCTGGTAATCTTGGTCCAGCTGTTATCCCATGGTTCAGTTACAATTGCCCTCTTCTTGAGTTTTCTGTCTTTGATGCTTTGGTAAGCATTTTATCTATGTTGTCTTCATTCTCCCAGATGCTTCTCAGTCTTACCACCTCCTTTCTGAGTTGCGTCACTTATTTCCTATGGGAGTCGATCTGCAAATACCTTTCACACTGAGCTGGTTTCTCACTGTGGATCATGACATCTGTCTGGATAGCAGTAGAAGTGATAACAGTGGCGACAGCTTTGGCAGTATGATGTTTCCTGGCCAGTTGTTGGTAGCTTCTTGGTACTGTTGAAAGAAATAAGAAAGACCTTATAGTCTTGTTTTGAAATAATTCCCTATTATTGCATTAATCAGATGATTGTAAGTTTGTAGTAAGGAGTGATGAGGTGCATGCCAATAAGCATTCTTTGCCAGAAGTATGCAGCTCGACCCTCTGGTCCTCTCCTGCAGGAATTGTGCAAGGCCTGTGGAGCTGGCTTCTTTAGTTCTTGGTGGAACTTCTTGTTTTATAGAAATGGACTAAAACAGTTTAGGAGAATTTGAAGCCCCACACCAACTCAGGGGATGTTCTTCAACTGAATCCCTGATTATTTGGGCCAATAAATATGAACCTGTATCTGTAAAATATTTAAGTTCAGTCTTTGAATTTTGGGTTACTTGTCCAAGTAAAATGACGCAATCTGGGAGAATGGGAGTCTCTCAAGGGAATTTACAAGAAAATTGGATGAAGGTCTGTGGGAAACCCAATATTATGGTATTTTGACTCCTTCCTCTTCCCATATGTTTAAAATGGGAAAAGCAGAAAAAAAAACCAAGATGAGATATGGGAGAGAAGCAATTGGGAGAGATAAGTAAAAGTAATGAGATAAGTAAGTGGTATGGAATAGAGGCAAAAGATTGGCAAGAGAGAGAGGAAAGGATGAATGAGATGTAGACAGTGAAAGAGTTCTTCAGATCGGGCAAAGCTGATTTGTCAAAAAAGTAAAGGTAAGTCTTGGAAATATATTGCAGTAGAGGATATTTTGTATAGAATGGTTGGGGCCAAGCTATTCCGATAATAGATATTTACAGTTAGTGGGAAAAACTTGAAACAGAGAAACAGATGCTGTTCAAAGAAAAATGTTTAATGAGTAAAATAAGCTACCAAAGTTCACATTTCATATATGTATAACTGCACACAATGGCAAAGGAAGCAACCAATTTCACAGCTTGATTGTGAACTGAGATAAAAAGTACTTTGTATATTTTGTTTTAAATCTGCTACCTTTATATTTCATATTGTATTCCCTAGTAGTACTATCCTACTTCTTCCACTCCACCCATGATTTTATATCATATACCTTCTCAGTCGCCTCATCCCCAACTGAAGAGTCCTATCCTGTTTAACCTTTCTTCATAAGGAAGCTATACCATCTCTTTTATCATTTGCATTATCTTTCTCTACCTTTTCTAGGTCTGCTTTATCTTTTTTGAGATGAGGCAATCAAAACTGCACACAATACTCAAGTTGTGGTTATTGGAGAAGAAAACTTTCCTGGGTAATCGTGCCAGTGAGTTGCAGCATGTCAAGGCAGTCAGCCTTAAGTTCATGCAATGGTCTCTTGGTAAATATCAATAGTTCATAAGCATTAATTTCTCAGCATCATTGCTAGAATTGATCAAAAAAGGTGAATAGTAAGGGGGGTGGCTTTAAGCAAATCCAGAAGTCACTGAGGCTCTGGAAACTTGCAGACTTGAACCTTCAAAAACAACATCACCTTCTCTTTCCAATATGGCAGAAGGCCTCAGCTTCTGACATGCTCGATAAGCAGTACAAGTGTACAGCAGCAACACAATGTTGTGATTCTCTGGGAGCCTCATTATCCATGGCAATATTTTATTCTTTAAGCATCTCCACTGTCTGCTGAAGGAATAGCACATACCTCTTAATTTTTCACTTCTGGAATTTTCTCTGAAGAAAATTAGCTCTTTGATAGCAGATTCACTCCTGGACTTAATATTCCAAAATGAGTGCTTATGTTTATGGCTGCATCTGCACGTTAATGGCTGGTAAGCACTTTTCCAGCATCCGGTATCACAACTGCATCAAATTCAAGTCTCCTACTTACCTCACCAATTTATTACCACTACCAGAAACACTGGGAATAGGCGATGAGCAATGCTGTTGATCTGTGCTGGCTGCATCTGCACACAAAAGGCTGTCAGCAAGGCAGGATGAGACTGAGGCATTACATTAAAATGTCTTTGCAGGGCACAAATTCCAGTTAATAGAATGCTTCCTGGATAATGAAAGATGGTCTGGGGACCATAATTTTTTTTTCTGTATATTGGGAATTTTTCAATAATTGATCC
Source organism: Rhinatrema bivittatum (assembly GCF_901001135.1). Classification (NCBI taxonomy): domain Eukaryota; kingdom Metazoa; phylum Chordata; class Amphibia; order Gymnophiona; family Rhinatrematidae; genus Rhinatrema; species Rhinatrema bivittatum. The sequence continues at coordinate 780,835,991 of NC_042616.1, read as the reverse complement.
TTTGATAAAAGGTAGTTTATTATATTTAATATTTTATATGTAATTATATTAATTTAGATCATGACTTTTTATAGGTAGCCCAATACAAATTACATTTCAGGTATAGTAGGTATTTCACTGCTCAAATCACAGCAGCCATCTTAATTTACAAACCAGAAAAGGTGCTCCTTTTTTTGAAGACAAATATGCACATTAATTTATCCAATTAGCAACTACAAGAATCAGTACTTAATATAACCTCAATAGCTTTGATTGGATAAAGTCATTTAAATTCCAAACAATGTTTCGGTGTTATTTAAATGTTCAACCTAACTATCAAAAGCACTAAAAATGAGGGTCCAATAATTATTGTTAAAAAAAGAAATTCCATTCCAAGGCATTATCCAAGCTTTTTGGTTGCAAGGACTGTAAAAGATATATCCAATATTGTTCTCATTGTAACAGCTGACAATCATGATCCCCACCATGGGGATTTCAAGCAATCAGATCAATAACCCAACATTGCAATTCAAAAAAATATATGTTGAAGCAACACACAGTGCTGTACAATCAGTGCCTCCAGATGGAACGTAAGATTTGTTTGCAGAATCAGCTATTGAGCATTTCTGCCTTCAGAAAGGAATGTAAATTAAAATGGCTGCCATTATCTGAGAAATGTTTGAGATGCTGTTGCTGGATCTGAGCAGTTATTGTGCTTTACATGAACATGTTTTTTGATCCCCGAGGCAGCCTACATGAGAGAAACGTGGCCATGTGGGTTTGTTTTTTCTACAGATAATCTCTGCAATCATATAAAAAATACTTGGAATTTGATGATTGCTTTGAAAGTGGACTATATATATATTTCTTTTCAAAGACTGAAGCACTGGAGTAAAACAAGTTTTTTTTCCTATGATGGCAGCTGTTGCCTTCTTCTTTTTTTAAATCTTTATTTATAAGCATTTTCTGATAGAACAAAATCCTCAAGAAAAGTGTTAGACTCCGGGTCTTAAAAGAAGAAACTGCTGTCTCCTAATTTGGGTTACCTTGGCTACATCACGATATATAGCAACTTTTAAATTATTAAACAAGACATTCCTTTTATGTAAGTAAAGCCTCAGAAGATAATCCCTATCTGAGTCCCCAAGAAAACTGAAAATCAAAGTTGAAGATATAATTTCTTCTTCACTTGTTTTCTTCAATAATAGCAGTCAAATTTGAAAAATTCAAAGAGTTTTGTGTTCTAGAAAGTTCTCCCCTATCTAGTTTCTGGTAGGTGGCATATAATAAATCTTAGAAACCAAAGGAATTAAATTTTCCAGAATATTTCCAAAGGGGAAACACATTTTTGCTTGGAAAATTTATGTCTAAGGTTCTTATGTCTTACAATATTTTCCAGTGCTTCCACTTTATTCAAAGATTGAAAATGACCTTTCATCAAAGAGTTCCCCATTTCTTGAGACTGACAACTCTAAAGTCTCGACTTTTTGTTCAACTGAGGAAATAGCTCTATGCCTGTCATGTATTTCAGCAGAGAGAGACTGGAATCGGGAAAGAAAAAGAGAAATCTGGTTTAATATAACAATGATTGCATCCCAAACACTTTCCAAAGTCACCACTTTAGGCCATAGACATGGAGAAACCAAAGGTCCCACCATCACCAGAGTTGTTGAAACTAACTTCAGGTCTACTTCATTCGGCATTGAGACCATAGGGCCTCATGTTTTAACTGCAGGCTGAAAAACCAAAACTTCTTCAACTTTGGAGCACTGAGCTCGAGTACATTCTCCCTCTACTGCGACCATGCTGATGTGATCAGAATCTGATGGCTAGCCAAAAGCTCTGACTGCTCCCCTCGCATTATGCTGTGTTGGCACAGATGCTCATGAAGCTCCATGGAGAACAAGACCTCTGCATCTAAGGAGCCAATGGGGGGAGCACGGGGGGGGGGGGGGAGGGGGCTTCCCATCCAAGTTGCCCAATGATGCACTTCAGGAGCAACTTTGAGGTAATGGTAGTGCTGACCGCTATACAAATTGATCAATGGGGCCAGTTGGATATGGAGTAGGACCCATGACTGGGTACACTCTAGCCCTCCCCTTCCTTTTCCCCATTCCAATGAGGAACAAACAAATAAGGTAAAAGCTGGACAGGACTCAACAGCAATCTACCATCTTGATTCCTCCCACCGCATTATCTTAGCTATTACCCTCTTTCTAAATCTCTGAAAAAATAATGTGATTTTGTATGGGCTGTCTGAGGTTTTTCCTTTTTGTCCTTTTATTTTTTTTTCTAAAATATTATGAAATTATTTTTCCTAAGAAATTATAAAAGAAGGGAAGATTATTAAGATATTGACACTGATTTTGCTGTATAATATTGTGCACTGCTGTGGAAGCCTTTTTTTGGTCTCTGCATTTCTTCTTAACAGACATAAATTTACTGTATATTTCATAACCTTTCAGCTTAATATCACAATCCTTGGCATCTAGGCTTACAAGTAGCTCCTGCTCTGCCCTGCCACTTTTCCACTGAAATAAATAAGTCTTTAATATCTCTTGCAATCCTGTGTAAATCTGATTAGAGACAGCTAGCAAGGACATCTTGAAATTGTTTGCTACTCCTTCATGCATATTGATGTCTCATTTACTAGAGTTATTAAACAAGAAATAGATTTCTTCCCTATTCTTTTAACTTAGAAGTCATAAATTTCCTTGAAGTAAGCTATTTGCTGTTGCTTTATGAGTAAGTCAATGTGATTATTGTAATGATTATCCGCACTACCATCTCCCTTTTTTCATTGCCTTGTCACTTTCTTCTATTTATTCTTCAGAGCCACAGCTATTTCTCTCTTCATCTGACTAGCACCTTTTGAAGAAAAATGCACTAATTATCTACACTTAGTCTTCAAAGAGAGCTCTTCTTGAAGCATATTTGAACAAAAACCCCTAATAACTATAACATAAATAATTGGTAATTTTAGAATTCGATTATCAGTCTTTTATGGCATTATTATATACAGGCGAGGTGAACATTAATGGCTAATGTCAGGCCCATCATAGGGCTGTATGAAAAGTATGCATAAAATAATGAATAGGAGAAAAGATTGCAATGTTCTGCAAATTATTCATCAAACTCTTTGGATATTTTCTGCAGTGTTCACAACAGCGGGAGGGGTAGAAACTCATTATTCTAATACACTGACATCTTACCAGTCGTACTGAACATAAGAACATAAGAACATGCCATACTGGGTCAGACCAAGGGTCCATCAAGCCCAGCATCCTGTTTCCAACGGTGGCCAATCCAGGCCATAAGAACCTGGCAAGTACCCAAAAACTAAGTCTATTGCATGTTACTGTTGCTAGTAATAGCAGTGGCTATTTTCTAAATCAACTTAATTAATAGCAGTAATGGACTTCTCCTCCAAAAACGTATCCAATCCTTTTTTAAACACAGCTACACTAACTGCACTAACCACATCCTCTGGCAACAAATTCCAGAGTTTAATTGTACGTTATGTGAAAAAGAACTTTCTCCAATTAGTTTTAAATGTGCTACATGCTAACTTCATGGAGTGCCCCCTAGTCTTTCTATTATCTGAAAGAGTAAATAACCTATTCCCATCTACCTGAAGGACTGCTTAGGCACAGCTACAGTGATGCCATATCCAGAGAGGTTGCATAGGGTGGCGACACAGCTCATCCTTGAAAGAGATGCAGTCAGAGCAGTGGGGCATGGTGCACATGGAAGAACTGTTACAGCTATCCCTTCAGTGAAAAGAGCATTCAGAAGCTTAAGAAGAATATTGCTGGACGCAACATCTGAATGTGTGCATCTGAAAACCCTTCTTGGCATCTTTGGCTCCTTTGCCCCTTTAGCAGGGACGGATTGTCCTATCGGGGGATCGGGCTTCCCCTGGTGGGCCGGTAGCTCCCATCACGTGATTTTTATTTTTTTGACTTCCTAGCCAAAGAGAAGAAGAGGGTCTGCTAGCACTGTGGCCCGAAGAGAATCCTGCAGGGCTGCAGCAGAGCCATCCTGCCACAGCCAGAAGACAGCCATGCGGGGCTGGAAGAGAGGCCTGCAAGGAAGAGGGGCCACAAGCCCCCGTCAGAGCCCAAGCTGAAGGGGCCGTGAGCCGCTGCCGGAGCCCAAGCCAGCAGCGGCTGAAGAAAGGAAGAAGGGCCGCAAGCCGCTGTCAGAGTCCAAGCTGGCGGCGGCTGAAAAAAGTGAAGACAAGCCCACGTGTCGCCGCCAGAACCCAGGAGAGTAACATCGCTGCCGGCCGCTGCCGCTGGAGAAAAGAAGATCAGGCCGGTGGGGGCCGAAGAAAAGAAGACCAGGCTGGCAGGGGCGGAAAAAATGAAGACCGGTGCTGCCAGAAGCCGCCAGAGACGAGGCTGGCAGGGGCCAAAAAAATGAAGAGCGGCGCTGCCAGCTGCCGCCGAAGACGAGGCCAGCGGGGGCTGAAAAATGAAAACTGGCGCTGCCAGCCACCGCTGGAGATGAGGCCAGCGGGCTGAAGACGAGCTATTCAGCTGGGGGCTTTTGTGTGTGTGTAGTTGAGACAGGAAGGATGCTTCTGTGTCTGTGTGGTGTGTATGTGAGGCAGGGAGGGTGCTTCTGTGTGTGTGTGGCGTGTATGTGAGGCAGGGAGGGTGCTTTTGTGTGTGTGTGGCATGTATGTGAGGCATGGAGGGTGCTTCTGTGTGTGTCAATGTGTGTGTGTGCGAGAGAGATGGAGCATGTTTTTGGCTGGCTGTGGCTGTGAGATAGAGGGGCATGTGTGTGATTGAGCCTGTTTGTAAGTGAGATAGAACATGTGTATGATTGAGAGCTTGTGTAAGAGAGCTTGTGTAAGGAGCCACAGATTGAGAGCTTGTGTAAGAGAGCGAGAGCATTGTGTGATTGAGAGAGACTGGCCAGAGTGGTGAAATGTGTATGTGTGAGAGACTGATCAGGGAGATGACTGGTATGTGTGTGTGCTTTTGTGTGTGAGAGAGAGATAGAGAGAGACTGGTTGGGGAGATGATTGGTGTGTGAGAGACAGAAACTGGTCCTGAGGGTATGTGTTTGTGTGAGAGAGAGAGAAGAGACTGGTTGGGGTCCCTAAGGAAGAGGACTGTGAGGACAGCTTCAGCAGCTACTGCTGCTTCTGGTATGACCTGCAAGGGAAAGGAGTAGGAGAACTGCTGGAGAGGGTAAGTAAAGGTGGCTTTTTAAGTTCATTTTTCTTGATTGACTACAATTTTAATTATTGGGTAGTATAATGTGTCTGCTGTTTTGAAATATTTTATTGGTGTTTATTAAATAATTTTATTGGTGTTTATTAAATAATTAAAGACTCATGCAAAATTTCATGAGTCTTTAATTATTGGATATACTATTCATCAGCTGTTTTGAAATTATTTTATTAGTATGATTTTACTATTATGATTAATGATTTATATATTTTGATTTTATTGATTGTTTCATGAGAATGGTGACATTTTTGTTTTTCCATTGTTGCACTGTATAGAGTCTGGTGTGATGCGCTTTACAGTTCAGTTTTTGTCTGCACATTTCTATTTATACTTTATGTGGCTTTATTCTGTATTTGGTGAGAGTTTGTGTTCTGAAAGGAAAGACTGAGATGAAGCATTCTTTTAACATGTAGTTTCTCTGTAGGGATCTGTAGTAGCTTGGCCTGTTCTGTTTTCCTGATAGGAGGTGTATTGATATTTTAGATTCTGGTGTAATATTTTTGGTATTCTTTTTCATAGGTAGGTTTGTTATTTGTTGAGTGTTGGAAGATAGTACTGTGTTGATATGGGAGGACCATGCCAAAATATATCACAATAGGTATGATGCCATATGAATTCCAAGATGCAAAGTTTTCTTGTTGGCGTCACAACAGTGAACGAAATTATCACAACAACGTGTATATTAATTTTACCTCAGAATGTCAATAATAATTGACATTCTGACATTGACATAATAATAATAATTGACATTCTGACATTGACATTGAATTTGAATAATTCAAACACCCAACCTCCACCCATCTACAAACCATCCCCCTCCACACACAAACCGCTTCTAGAATCATTTGAACCCACATCTGCCCTGGAAATTGAATCTTTAATCAAGAAAATGAAGCCATCGTCACATCCAACCGATCAAATACCCACCAAACCCCTGCTTACAATCCCAAACACCATAACCAAACCACTGGCAGACTTCATAAATTGTTCCCTGACACAAGGATACGTTCCAGACTCTCTTAAAACCGCCTCTCTAAAACCTTTACTAAAGAAACCTAATCTGGATCCAACCAACCCTGCAAACTTTCGCCCCATAGCAAATCTTCCATTTATCGCCAAACTAATGGAAAAACTAATCAATAACCAACTCACAGACTACTTAGATTCCTACAACATTCTCTTTCCGTCGCAATACGGTTTCCGTAAACACTTAAACACGGAAACGCTCCTACTATCTTTAACTGACAACATCCTAATGGGCCTAGACAAAGGTCAATCTTACCTTCTGGCCCTTCTCGACATCTCAGCAGCATTCGACACGGTAAACCACGCAATTCTCATCAACCGCTTAATGGAAATCGGCATCACAGGCTTGGCTCTCAAATGGTTCGAATCCTTCCTCAATAATAGGAAATACAAGGTGAGAATAAATGATAAAGAATCCCAACCCATCCACTCCAACCATGGCGACCCCCAAGGATCCTCTCTATCTCCCACACTGTTTAATATTTATCTGTTACCTTTATGCCAACATCTTGAGAGCCTCAGCCTAACTCATTTTGTTTATGCTGACGATGTACAGATCTTAATCCCTGTCACAGATCCTACCTCCAGCTCCCTGCACTTCTGGAACAACTGCCTCAGCTCCATCAATAGTCTACTCTCAAGTCTCAATCTAGTTCTTAACACCTTTAAAACAGAACTTCTATTCATCTCTCCTAAGGACAACAACCCCCTTACTCTCCATCTTTCACCAATTGTAAACCATGTGAGAGATCTCGGAGCCATGCTGGACACCAGAATGAACCTCAAAAAATTAATTAACACCACCACCAAGGAATGCTTCCATAAGCTTCACGTCCTGAAACAAATAAAACCTCTCCTTCACTTCTAAGACTACCGGTCAGTACTACAAGCCATACTGTTTTCAAAGATAGACTACTGTAACGCACTCCTCCTTGGCCTTCCAGCCGCCTCAACGAAACCACTACAGATGCTTCAAAATGCCGCAGCAAGGATCCTTACTAACTCTTGGTGCAAGGACCACATCACACCAATCCTAAAAAACCTACATTAGCTACCTATCAACCACAGAATAATGTTTAAGACCTTATCCATCATCCACAAAAACTTATATCACCGATCCACTTTACAACTCAAAATACCACTCGAACTTCACGTTTCCACAAGACCGATCAGATCGGCTTACAAAGGAACGCTCCAAGCCCCCCCTAACAAATCCACTAGTCACACTTCCATCCAGAAACGAACCTTCTCCACGGCCGGTCCATATCATTAGAATCTTCTTCCCCCGGAACTTCGACAGGAACAATGCCCATTTTCATTCAGAAAGAAACTAAAAACGTGGCTGTTCACCCAAGCCTTCCCTTAACGGACACACTACTAACAGCACAGCCATGCACTCCATTCTCACAGATCCGCCCCCTCCTCCTCCTCATTCGTGCCTGCAGTTTTATAGACCCAAAGATTAAGCTATTGCCTAAGCTTGCTATATTGCTCCTTAGGTTAACCTTTGTTATGTTAAACTTAGTTATGTTATAACTTATCATGTTAAGCCTATGCTTTTGCTCTCTACTCTCCCACTCTGTAAACCCCTGTTCATTGTAACTTTATCTTCCTAGTTAATTGGTTACCCCTTGTTTCAATGTAAACCGATCCGATAAGACACTAGTCTTGAGTATCAGTATATTAAAAGAATTTAAATAAATAAAATAAATAAAATAAATGTCACTTGCTCTGACTCTGGGATTAAGCCCGTCAGTTCAAGCTGCTGGTGACTATGGAACAGTGTATTCTTGTACTGCCACCTGCTCTTCTACTGAAAATAGTAAATGTTCTCAAACTAATAGGTTTCTTGTTGAATGAAAGTACTTACTGAAATATTTTATAAATGATATATGTGGGCGCGGCCCATGGATTTTATAACATGTGCGTGCCAGGTAGCTTTTTTTTTAATGTTTTAATGGGTGTGTGCAGATATATGTAAATTATATGTAAATTATATTGTATGTGTAATTGGGTACCCATGGGCCAGTATGGAGAAAAATCCCCCGGGCCACTATTTTCCCACAACCCACCCCTGCCCTTTAGCATGGCAGAGACAGATAGCAGTGAACTGTAGCAACTGTTACAAATAAACAAATTATATTACTGAGGTAGGATTTTGGATGTGGTGGTTTGAGTGTTCCAAACCAAAGCAAAAAAAAAAAAAGAAAGAAACAAACCCAACCAAAAGGCAAAATAATATTTAAAAAGTCGTATCTCATTTTGCAGTTTTGAAATAGATCATTTTTTGCTCACATATTTAAGCTCCTGAGACTTCTGCCATGATTCTTGTAAGTGAAATTGTGCTTTTGTTATATATTTGAAGGTAATAATGGATATCCCCTCTGGCCTAGGTTGTTAATTCCATTGCTCTTCTCATCTGCTGGCTCAGAAGAATGGTAAAATAGTACACATCGGTGTAAAAGGACAATTTCCGAGTAGATTAGAACCAATTCCCAGAACTTTGTGGGCACTTATACAGGAACAAGCAACCATTTCAACCGATGTATAACTCCTCGCTAGTCAATAAAGCCATTATGCAGCACTTTTTCTGCATGAATTGACTCTGACTCTCATGTGTAAAAATGCTGTACACTCAAATAGGATAATGAGAAGTTGTGCAAACAAGTGTTTCTGTGCAGCTCACTAAAGTGCACAGATCTGCATCACTACAGGCACAGGAATTTATTTTGTTTCTCATGCTCAGTTGACCATGAGAAGCAATGATTGACATTGCCTCATCAGGGAGGAGCCAGCACTCAACCTTTTTTCCACAGCAGGGAAGTCTTCCTGATAGGTGATACTGGCAGACAGCACAAGGCTAGCGCAGAGGCTGGTGAGACAGAGGTGGGCAGGGTTAATATCCAGAGCAACAGAAGGATCAGAAGAAGGACTAAGGCAATGCAACAGAGTATGCCTGGCCAACTAGACGGAGGGCAGAGGGCACATATCTGGAAAAAAAAAAAGACCTAATGGCACCCAAGCCCTGAGAAAAGCTTCAGCTATCCACACACAACTAAGAACAACCTCCAGAAAAGATTTCACCAAAAGGTGAAAAAGGCACCGATCTCACAGTGGACAAAAAAATGACAGAATTACATTATACAGGAAAGCAAAGATAAACCAGCAGATGAAACTAAGTACAGTGAAGTCCACAGCAGCCAAATCTACTGTTCTTTGGGGGGGAAACTGTATAGAGCAGATAAACTGTCCCAAAGCAAAACCAAATGAGGTGTCTTAGGGTTCTGATGCCACTAAGCTCACTGCCGTACTCCTTTCTCTATACCTCGAGATTTTGATGCCGCTGTGCATCAGTGACCCTCAATTTATCCGTTGGAGTTTTGATGCCACTTTATTTTACTTTCTGCCTTGTTTTGATGCCACTGTGCTTGGTACCTTTGTCCTCATTCTGTAGCTTGGTGTTTTGATGCTTCTGTGCTGTTTGCCATCACTTTAAGCCTTGGGGTGTTCATGCCACAGTTGATGCCTCTTTGCCCTTTTACATGCCCTGTGATATCTTTGGGTTACTTTGCCACCTCACTGTCTTGGCATACTTTGGAATGCTCATGCCACTATTGTACCACATTGCCCCCTTTTGGTGCTTGGAATGCAAAATGCCATGATGGTTAATGCCCTTTGCCCCTCCTAAGGTACCTAGTCTTGCTCACGTCACTGTTGTTGGTGTCCTTTGTCCTTCCTTTTGAGTCTTGGCGGAGAGGCTGAATGTACACCCTGGAAGAGAGGAGGTGCAGGGGAGATACGATACATACCTGAAATATTTTAATGATGCACATACTTCAAACCTTTTCCATTAGAAAGGAAACAGTAGTACTAGGGGTCATGAAATGAAACTCCAGGGGGGGGGGGGGGGGGGCGACTCAGAACCAACATCAGGAAATATTTCTTCATGGAGAGGGTGGTGGATGCCTGGAATGCCCTTCCGGAGGAGGTGATGAAGACAAAAACAGTCAAAGAATTCAAAGGGGCATGGGATAAACACTGTGGATCCCAAAAGGCTGAAGGCCCTAAATGAACAAAAGGGTGCGTGGGGGTAGCCTGTTCAGTGGCAGTTATTACACTTATGTATTTGCATGGAGATTGCCTTGATGCTTTTGATTCAACTGCTCTCCACTTTGACATCACTCTCTGCTTTGACAGCATGGGGGTAAAGAGGAATTAGATTCAGAGGACAACCAACATGGGCCTTGACTTTCCTGGTCTGGGGTACTGATACGCAGACATCAGGGGAAAAGCACAGGACTGCTTCTACAGCCAAGTTCAGAAGCAAAGCACATCAAGCAGAATTGTCTGAATTTTCAAGAAGACTCCAAACCCAGTAAAAATGTTGCATTGTTATTATATAAGCTTGCGGGTAAACAGCACGAAGCGGCATTTACTACCCTTAACAGAAACATGGGAGTAACCTACACAGAGCGGCAGTTGTTACCATAGGAAACTTGCTGGGCAGATTAGATGGACCATTTATTTATTTAGCAGCTTTTATATACCGGTAGTTGTAGATACATCATATCGGTTGACATAGAAAGTAACGCCAAAATACATGGAACAGGGAGAAGAGAAACTCGGAGGGGGGGCCATCAATGGACTAGAATAATAATTGCCTAAATAATATAATACAGGTTACAATAGAAGCAGTGTAGGCATTAATAGGAGAAAGCAATATATACAGAGGATATGAGATAAAAAACATTGTTGGGTGGGAAATAAGGTATTAAAATGGAAAAAGGGAGTGGAGGTTATTTGTCTTTTTCTGCCATCAAATCTGTTATTATGTTACTACGATGTAAAAAGCAGCTCTAAAGCTGCCACGGGTTTTTGCGCTTACTTGTGTGGGGTGTTTTGTATGTGTTTTTCCTGTGCCAGCCTAATGCGGGTATGTATGTAATAAAGTGTTCAGAGCAGGAAAAACGTACGCATAAACTCGCTTTGAAACACGCGGCTGGTTCAGCACACGTGCGTGCAAATGAGGCAATTAATATTCATGGTCTATGCAGGGAGCCGTGTATCGGTTAGTGCAGGTTTTTGGACAGAGGTTTGTTTAGCGCCTGGATCAGGGCAGGTGTTAAATTAAAGCGCTCTAAGGTAATCATGGATTGCTTTCCCTTTTTCTGGATGTTTGGAACATTTTTCTGGATCAGCTGTTGAAATCTCTGCTGGATTCCAGTGCCTGCCAGCATCCGCCGGTAAAGCTGCCACGCGGTTAGAGACGGAACCATCAGTTCAACTCCCGGACTACTAACTTGTAACGTCTTCACTGTTTTTTAAAAAGGGAGTGCTTTTGCCCTGAGCATTGCTTGCATTAATGTGGGTTTCAGGGTTTATTACATAGGGCCATGAGCGCATATTTTTGCGTGCATTTTCTGTGCACATCTCATTTAAATACGGGCCCTTTATTACATGTGCCAATTTCACCGCATGTCTTATGACATTGATCCCTTGATGTTCTGGCATGTTCATGCAATTTACTAAACTTGAAAGTGCAGTTTTTCAGCCTAAAACACTTATGCATTGCTTCCCTTCATTGACTTTAATGGTAAACAAATGAATGAATGACAAGAAAAAACAAATGTAATTTTGGCTCCAAACCAAATTAAATGAATCTGAGTCAAACAAACCAAATGAGCAAACCAAACAGAAATTTTTTTCCATGCACATCCCTAATGTGAAGTGTTAGGATCAATAATTACATAAAATGGACCTGTCACATTCAGGAAATGAAAACTACCAGAAATGAGGATAGCGCACCTTTTACTTTTTTTCAGTCTAGGCACTGTCACGTGACCCTTTGAGGCCTAGTTTCCCTTGGCACTGTAATAACAGCTCATTGTCTTTTACATAAGAAAACATGGAGAAATAAAATTTGTGGAGGTGTCAAATTTTAAATGTTAAGTATAAGGGTAAAAAAGCTCCTAGCACTGAATACTAATATTAAACTCCTGTATAAGAATTGGCTGTTTAGGCTGGTGGTCTCCAGTTTGCATGGAAGGCTCACAGAGGCAACATTTAACTATCATTCACAATATTCAAATATTCCTTATCCTAAAGAGATTTCTCAATTAGACTTAAAACAACTGAGCATAATCTAATTGCATGGAATCAGCTCTTTGGCTTCATAAATGCATCTTTCTGGTGCTGCTGTTGGAGAGAATAGTTACAAAACAGAGAGATTTTACATTTAAAGCAAAAAGCGTGAAGAGGTAATGCTCCAGCTAGTTCTAGAATCTTATTACATATGTTGAGATTAGAAATCTTTTAACTAGTAAAGATCTGTTCCATATTATAGCATGTTAATCACAGGTTAGGTTTTTCTGAAAATGGAAGATTAGAACAAGGTTGCCTGTTCAGGCTGAATACCAATCTCGCCAAATTATTCTAAACAAGAAGTGCATTGGGGCCGGTTTACTACAGGTTGCTAAAACAGTTATTATGCAAGCTAAACCAGATTAGTGTGGTTGTTAAATAGCATCCTCTTCAATAAAGTCTTAACAGGCACGTTAAGGGAACCATTAATGTCTAGATGCATGCTAATAAGCATAATGAGATGCAAATGAATGCATAATGAGATTGTACAAATTATCGCCCTACTCACTAAACCACATGCTAAGTAGCGACCACATGCTAAAGTAAAACATGTCACCAACCTTGGGCTGCATGTTCGGTTCAGGGAGGCTGATATTTAGAGCTACTTAGCTGGATAAATAGGGAATTGTTTGCTTAAGTGGCAGCCACTGAATGTCTGGCTATGAATATAGCCAGCTGACTTGGGACTGTGCAATGGACAGATCAGGGTGGGGATAGTTATCCAGTTACCTTAACCAGATAAAAGCTGATATTCAGACTTATCCAGTTAAGTTAACTGAATAAGTTAGACCTGCTCTATAGCAGGTCTCAAGTTAGCTGGATATAACTTATCTGGCAAACTAGAAATTATCCAGGTATATTCAATGGCATACCATGCCACTGAATATGAATATCCCTTCTAATTAGCTAGATAAGTTATTTCCAGCTAACTTAGAATGCTGGATATCTTTGAATATTGGGCCCTGATATACATGGTTGAAAAGTCACCTGATGCATTTTGTTGGAGAAAATGGAGGCATTTTGTTGGAGAAAATGGAGGCATTTTGTTTGCTGCTGCAGCAGGAAAATTATGCAGCAAGGAAGGAGAAGAGATGGACAGAAAGGAGAGGAGCTGGAGAGACAGAGAAAGAGAGAGGAGGAGGAGAGGGAGAAGGTAAAGAGAAAGTGAAAGCAGGCAGAGAAGGCCAGGAGGTGAGGAGTGAGAGAAACAGAGAATAAGTTGGCTATATTCCCAGATTTTCAAACCCCTGACAACCTGCTGCCAACAACAATACTACCTGTATTCCTCTTGAACTCGCGTCAGGTTGTATACATTGCACTGACCCTTTTCTACTCAATAGGTTTTAGAGGGCAGCAAGAAGGAGTCACGGCCCTGGACATTTGGTGGATGGAGAATTGACCACTTTTGGGTTGGGAGGATGGAGGGCGTGAATAACAGATAATATTGGCCTGGGAGAACAGCAGCCTAGCATGCAACAGGTGACAGGATCCTAAACATACGAGGATAATGGGAGCATAAATGGAAAGGTGCAAGATAGAATCAGTTATTTTTATGTACGTATTGATATATAATGTATTCATTGACATGTAATGTAATAATTTTAAGTGCAATGGTTATTTATTGATTTCAAAATTATCTTTGTTATATCACTTTGATATTGTTTTTTAAAATTATTATCTGCCTTGCGCATAAAATTGTGGCAGGGAAGAATACGTTCAAAATAAATATATGAAACCTGCATTCTTTTGTACCAAAATTCACATTTTTCTCTACTCATATCCACACTCAATCACCTCAATCAACCAAAATCACTGAATACAAACACAAGATTTGTTCATAAACAAACCATTTATATTGACAAAACCATAAAGCAACAGTATTGTGGATGTTATGGACAGCACAAATGGCAACAGTAAAACAGGCAAAGCAGATTATAAGTATGGGTAAGGAAACATGAGGAGGACAATTTACAAAATGATTTAGTGAGTAAAATCCATTTTAACTGTGGTAATTGACTGTCTGAAAAGTGCCCTATCTCAACATAGTTAAAAGTCCTCACATTGTTCTACAATGCACAGGCTTGTAGTTGCATTGAGAGGAGGCACTCTTGGGCGATGTTTAAGATGGGGGAGGAAAAATTACATTGTATAAATGGCATTTCCAAATCTTTCCACCTACTTTTACAGCAATAATCTACCTGAGATAAAGCAGGTACAAGTGACCACACATACTTCGTAACTGTGGCAAATTTCAAAATGAAAGTACTTGTTTATTTATTTACTTAAAATGTCTTATCTGCCACTTATAAACAGTTCTAAGTGGCCTACAAATAAAATGCACAGAATAAAATGGCAAGATAAAATAAATAAAACATATAAGGTAAGGGCAAAGGCGATCGGCGCCATACTGGCAGTCGATCACCTTTGCCCTTACCTTGTCACAGGGAGCGACGGTCACTCCCTGTGACAAGTTAAGGGCAAAGGTGATCGGCGCCATTTTGAAACCTCCAGCACCGGCACCGGCACGATTGAAGGAATGGCTCCCGGACCCCCCGCTAGACCACCAGGTACATGTAAAAGGTTTTTAGGGGGGTCGGGAGGGTGGGAGAAGCAAAGGTAATTTGAAAAGGGTTGGGGTGGGGGGTTTTTTTCGGGCCATCGGCGCCTTTTTATCAGTGGTAGCCAAAATGGCGCCGATGGCCTGAGAGTGGGAGATTGCGCCGGGACCTCCCCCCCCCCCCCCCCCCACTGGACCACCAGGTAACTTAACATTTTGGGGGGGGTCGGGAAGGTAAGGAATTTCTTTTAAAAGGTCGGGGTGGGTTTAGGGGTTGTTTTGGTGTGCCGGTTTTCCCGCCCTCCCCCAAATAATTCCCGTGCCCTATTTAACGATACAATATAAATGCTCCTGACGATAAATCGTGGGCATTTGTATTGTATCGTGTACTCTAATGGTTTAGAACGAATTTAAAATTATCGGACGATAATTTTAATCGTTCAAAAACGATTCACATCCCTAGTAACCTATGCACTTGATGTCTTGTCATGTTCTTCAGTACCATTACCTTGGAAAGATTTTAAAAGTTCTCCTATTTCAATGATGCCAAAGAATCTTTCCTCCAGTCTGCTCAACTGATGAGGAGAAGAATCACTGCATCCTGTCCTGTTCTTATAGCTGTTATGATCTGTTGCTTTCTCTCTAATCAGGTGCTTACAGTCCTTGTATCGAAGTTGAATTTACTTAATGGTCCTGGATGACATTTATCATTTTCATTACCTGAGTTTTCCTGATGCACTATTTCACAATCAAAGACTTCCATGTTGAATCTTTGCTGCAATATTCTACAGCACAGTCTTAGGAGCTTGGTCATCTCTTGCATTTTGTTTCATTTTTTTGTTTTGTTTTCTTTAATTTCATTTTTTCATTTTTTTTTGTTTGTTTTATTTGGCGTATACTGAATGAGTTTAGTGTATGGTTTCATGTCTTAAGCTCTGTTAGAGCGCAGCAGCATTTGAAATGTAAAAGTCCCCTTGATGAAAAAGGGATACTTTGAAACGTGGCCAAAATGGACTTTTGGATATTATTTTAAGTGAACAGCTTGCTGTTAGCTCAGTCAGCTGAGTGCTCCAATTTTAATTGCATATAAAATCACTTATACAAATTGTTGATAAGGAGGTCCAATGATTAAAGCCGGGGCAGCATCATGCGGATATGTTGATCATGTGTTGCCATTTATGAAATTCAACTCTTATCACTCTATTTTCGGCTACATTATTTTAATAGTGTGTTTGCACAGTTACAGCAAACTTTTCATAGAGTGGGTGTATGGTTTCAGCAGAATGCTTATAATTGAACTGAAGTGGGCATTTTATATTATTGTGAGATTGTACTTCTGGTGTGGAGGGCTATTTAATCTGAGAAGGCTTGCATTTTGTGGCAATACTTTTAAGAACCACGTGCTATGCATGCCATTGCATCAGATTTTTGCATGCACACTAAAAAAGTGTAGCTCCTCAATGCTACTTTTTAAAAAAAATTTTTAGCATGACCCTTAGTGAATCAGCCCTTTGAATCTGTCGTCCTTTAAACTTTCAGCCCTGAACATTTTGGGTTTGGATTCTATTATCCCATTCTGTCAATACAAAATGCAGCATGATAAATCACAGAACGCTTATACCTGGGAATAGAAAAACCTGGGCTGAGTCAAAAAGTCACTGGGAATTTGCAGCGAGATATAGCACAGAGATTTAGCAACCTCATTAGTCCTGGACAAAGCGGGATTCTTTATAGACTTGGATTTGTTTTTTGCACCTCCAGATAAGACTATCCCAAGGGTTCCTTATTTGGATAAAAGGTATGCAAAAACCCAAAATGTTAAGGACTTGAAATCCAAGAATTTTCCATTTTGTGTCCCTGCATAACTGTAATCTGATCTACTTAGTTACAGTAAAATATCCTTTAGGGTTTTTTTTTACATTCAAAGTAATTTCCTTTTGAAAGATGTTCAAAGGTTTTGTGGAATTTGAAAGCTTTTGATGTGCTCCCTGCCATTCTGTACACAAGTCCCTTTGGCAAAAGCTTGAATCTCATACATAGCTTTGAAAAGATTCTATGAATATCCTTTACTTTTTTGATGACTAATCCTGCAAACTGAATTAGATGGCAGCGCTGGCTGATGCATTCTTTTATCATCCTTGAAATAAAGAGCAGTGACTACTGAACACAGGAAGAAAATCATATTTATGGTTAACATCTTACTTATCATTACCAAATGATAATAAATTAACAAACAGCAATAATCCTGAAAAAGAAAACCAAAGTAAGAGGGAACGCAATGGCAAATTCTAAACTGAAATAAGGCAAGTATTTCATGATTAGGCAGCAAAGCCAAATATCATGGCAGCACTTTAAAAGAGTGTTTAAAAGGCATATTTGAAAGGGAAAAAAGGGGAGATGTATCAATTTGCCGCTGGACTGAGAAACTTGGTTTTGAATGGCAAACTTAAAAGATGGCCAAATAGAAGAGAAATCCTGCCCCGAGAAACAGAACTATAGATAGAGAAAGAATGATTGGGCAGTCTCCAGAAATGAGAAAGGCGATCCTTCCAAGGAATGGTTCTGTTCCACGTCTTCGCAGGCAATGGAGCAGAGGAGCTAAATGTGAAAGAATGTCATTTGAGGAGGCACGAAGATCTGCAACATTGCTGACATCCCGTAGGAGTAGAAAATAGGAAAAACTTAAGAAAACACAGCTCGTGGGCATCAGCTTAAATGCTAACTTAATCCCCCACCTGTCCTTACAACACATATTTTAACAGTAATCCTTCTACCGAGTGAGACACAGATATCTGCCTCTCAGCTTTGTCATTAAAATGGATATATGCAATGTGCAAACACAGCTAAAGATTTTCCTAAAGGTAGAGAAGAGAGGCTGGTGTGGTAGAAAGCAAACAAAACAGTACGATGTCAATGTTCAAAGCGATTTATATAGATAACTCACAAGTTATCCATCAAAATAGCAAATGTGGCATATTCAGCCACTTATCTGCCTAAATTATAGCTGGATAACTACTTACAGGTCAATTTTAAAAGTGTTGCTCTCGCAAAAATGGCTCCATACAAGCATATTGTGGACCATGCATGAGCAACGTGATGTATGTGCATCAAGAAGGGGCAGGGCTAAGAGTTACATGTGTAATTCCGAATTTTAAAAAAGGTGACCATGGCATAACTTTACTGCTGGTCCTGATGAGGAGCAAGTCTGGAGATCTCTAGGGATTTTTAAGACTGCTGAACTACCATATATATGCAAGCAGGGGGGGGAGGGGAGAGAGAGATGAGATGAGAGACAGAGAACTGTGGGAGAGACAATATGACACTTTATATATATCTACCACTGTAAGAGGGGCACTTTCAGCTCAGGATGGGTTTGAATCATAGGAACATGCCATACTGGGTCAGACCAAGGGTCCATCAAGCCCAGCATCCTGTTTCCAACAGTGGCCAATCCAGGCCATAAGAACCTGGCAAGTACCCAAAAACTAAGTCTATTCCATGCTACTGTTGCTAGTAATAACAGTGGCTATTTTCTAAGTCAACTTAATTAATAGCAGGTATTAGACTTCTCCTCCAAGAACCTTTCCAAACCTTTTTTAAACCCAGTTACACTGACTGCACTAACCACATCCTCTGGCAACAAATTACAGAACTTAATTATTCATTGAGTGAAAAAGAATTTTCTCTGATTTGTTTTAAATGAGCTACTTGCTAACTTCATATCTACCACTTTAAGAGGGGCACTTTCAGCTCAGGATGGGTTTGATTCATAAGAACCTTTCCAAACCTTTTTTAAACCCAGTTACACTAACTACCGTATCACATCCTCTGGCAACAAATTCCAGAACTTAATTATTCATTAAGTGAAAAAGAATTTTCTCCGATTTGTTTTAAATTAGCTACTTGCTAACTTCATGGAGTGCCCCCTAGTCCTATTGTCCAAGAGAGTAAATAACCAATTTACATTTACCTGTTCAAATCCTTCATTCCCTCCCCCATGGCCAGGGTGCAAGGGTCTGTAGCGCACCAATGTAACATCGCAACTTCCCTTGAGTTGAAAGTGCCCCTATTACAATAGTTAAAAGGGACCATCGGGAAACATACCACTGACAAAATCTATGGAGATTTTAAAGAAAAACAGTCTATTTGATTTCTTTGTTTAAACCATGTGGAGCTATGGTGTTTACTTTAAAGATCCAGGATTGTTCTTTTTGGGCCAAACGGAGAACCCTACCCCCCCCCCCCCCCCTTGCCAATGTTCTTGTACAATCTCCAAAATTGTCCAACATATATCTGAAAAAGAGTGCATGTTATAAAATCAGGTGCACATTTGTGCACGCCGGGTAGCACGCACAAATGTACCCCGCGCGCATAGGAATTAACATCGGCCCCAAGTTGTGTATACCGTCATTCGGTTTCGCCATCATAACGGTTTACATTAATCATAATAGTTTAACATAGTTACAATAGGATTTCAATAGTGAGTATAATAGGTGAACAAGTTAGATATAAAAAGATCTCTTTAACATATAGTGCTACCCCCTGCACCAATTTGATCCATCTTATCATTTTGTATATAATTTGTACCCTGGTATCACAGGGTTATCCTCCTTCCACCAGGTCTCTGATATACTAATTATATCTTCCTCGTCAACCAGTGCTATACATTCTAACTCTCCCATCTTATTTTTTAGACTTCTAGCATTTGTATACAGACATTTCAAAGTGTGTTTTCTTGTTTGTATTAACGACCTGCTTATCAGTCGACAGAGGTAATTTGGAATCTTTCTGCACTTTACTTAAAGATACCTGGTACTATTTTCATTTCTTACAGCCTCTCTACTTGGATGCCCTATTTTCCCTTTTCTTTTAAGCCTAAATTTTAAAAGCCCGGCGCACGTAAAAACTGGGGGATAAGCGCATGGCTGGGGCATGCGTGTGCTGAGCACATTTTAAAAATGGCCCAGCCATGTGTGTATCCCCCATTACACGTGGCAGTGTCGGGCTCCTTGGAAGGGGGCAAACCGTGGGGGCAAAGGTGGGGCGGAGCAGGGGCTGACCGGGACAGCGGCCATTAGGCCCTTTCCGGGGGAATAGCGCACTGGCAGCTGCCTGGGGTGAGGAATTTACTTCATCTATTGAGATGAAGTAAGTTCCAAAATAAAAAAGAAAGTTGGAAAAGGGGTTTTAGGGACTGGGGAGGAGAGGGGAAAAGGAAGGCAGAGTAGGAAGGGGATAAGAAAGTGCCCTCCCAGTCTGCTCCTTAATTTAGAGTGGACTGGGAGGGAACTAATGTAGGCCCGATTGTGTCGCTGCACATATTTTTTTAAAATCCCCCACTTGCGTACTCATGTGCACATGGGAATTGTATTTTATAACATGCACACTATAACAAATCCGTTATAAAGCTGAAGTAATTATCTTGAAGTCTGATAGAAGCATTCCCAGGACTCAGGGTTGTTTTTCTGCAATTAGAAAAAAAAAACCCTTAGGCACTGACTTGACTGCACTCAAATTCCAAGAAGCAGATTGGCCTGTGAAGAAATAGCCTAGTGGTTAGAGCAGTGAGCTGGAAGCCAGGTTCCAATCTCACTGCTGCTCCTTTTGACCTTGGCAAGTCACTTCACCCTCCCTTGTCTGAGGTATAAAGTCAGGGCTAGATTTATCAGAAAATTGCATGTGATAGGAAGAGGGGTGTGTTTTATGGTAATAGCCTATTTATCATAATGTAACCCAGGTAGAGAGTCCATCAAGCTAGGTTGAGAGAACATTGTACAAATCTCATCGTTGTCTGTTTCCTCACTCCAAAGGACATCAAATATTCACAAGACTGTACTGTTCTGTTCGTATGTCTCACTCTGCTTGTAAAAGTGGCCCCTATCCACTACCCAACTACCTAAACCTCACCTCGACTTATTAGGCGGGCCTCCTATAGTAGCATAAATAGCTGCTTGCTATGGTGCCACCCCCAGAGGCTCTTTCCTCTCCTCTCCCCTCCCCTTCCCTCTCTCCTCTCTCCTCTCCTCCCACATCTCAGGCCCTTTCCCAGCCTAAAAATTCCTAAAAAGGAATTTGCGAAAAAATCGCAATTTGCATTATGGGCATGTCACATGACATTGCACAGCTTAACACTAAATGAAAAAGGTGTAGTAATTTTCGGTATTAAAACTGTGCGATATCATGCGTTATGGCTTCGCAAAGTACGAAGCCAGCCCACTTTTACAAAATTCCTGCCCCCTGACTCCTCCCCAATTCCTCTCCTTTTAAAAATTAGCATTGTACCATGCTTTAACACATGTGAAAACGCCATAACACAAGTTGATAAATAACCTTGTTAGATTATAAGCTCCCTGGGCAAAGTACCTGAAAGTAATTTGCCTTAAAGTTCTGGAAAAGCTTAAATAAAGATTTTAATCATCACCTTAGCGAGCCAAAATGGGCCTTCAAAAGTCATGGACAACAGAAGAAAGTTATAATAATTACATTAAATATATATCATTAAAAATAATAAAAACAAACAATGACACATAATAACACAATGCTGTGGTTGATTATATCTCATCATCATCATCATCATCATCATCAAATCACCCATACATTTTGTCATTCATCGTTTCAATTATAATTATCTGACTTCTTTTAAAAAAATATTCAAACTAAAACAAATAAATAATTGCTTGAGAGAACACAGACTCTCATTCTTCCCTGCTAAGAATTAATGTTTTCCATGACATTACCAAGCCACAACACATTGTCGTGCTTAACCTTAAGTTAACAGGCAAATGTTAATTGAATTTCACACTATAATATATACTGTTTGTTAGACCTCACCTGGTGTTATGACCAGTTTTAAACATCACTTCTAAGGTAAGACATACAAGAGTAGACACAGTTTAGAGTTGATTACTAAGTAGAGGAAAGGGGGATAGGCATAGGTTTCTGGCACACTGGATTAATAGAATGCTTCTTTACTGGACTTGAATAAAAAAATATTTTTACAGCTTGCAAATGTTACAAAATGTGGATGCTCTGTTATAGTTATTGGTGTTTGGGTGGGCAGTCCCGTAAGGGACCACAGTGTCAGGCTAAACTCCGGACAGGCAGATTTGAATCTTTTATTAGTATATGGAACCACCAGAGGTGGCAGTAGTGAGTAGTAGTTGTAGAGCCTGGCTGGGTGAGTCTCACAGAACGCTGAAACGGTTCCTCTGTAAGCAGTGCTGTAGTGGAAAGAGACTGAGAGTTATGAGCACACAATAGAATTAGCATTCAGAGTCCCAAGTAGAATAGGAGAGCTTCAAGACAGGGAGAGCAAGCCCTCGAGGAACGAGTACCTGATCCCTTAGAGCAGAGAGACTCGGTAGCATTGTACTCACTAGCAGTAGCCAAGATTCCACTAGACGAGAAGTCTGGCACCGGAGCAGAGGGCAGGCCCTCGAGGAGCGAGTGCCTGATTCCGGCGAGGCAGTACTGTAGAGAGAGATGTTTCTTGTACTCACAGGTGATGACTGTAGTTAGTTCTTCCAAGCAGAAGGTAGACGTTACAGGCAGCGATACAGGAAACATGGGCCCTCGAGGAGCGAGTACTGGTTTCCTTATAGCACCTGAAAGAAGCAGAGAGGCCCCCGAGGAGCAGGTACCCCGTTAGTGACCCCGAAGTGTTGTAAGAGTTCCAGTAGAGCTGGAGTGGCAGAGTAGCTTAGGAACGGAGAGCCCATCCGTAAAGTTCCGGTTGTTAACTCAACGAGCTAGCAAATGCAGTAGGCAGATATACCCTGGAGTAGTGACGTCAGAACAGGGGGACGCCCCTGAGGTTCGCGCCAACCTGGAAATAAAGATGAGGGTGGTATGCGCGCGCGCGCCCTAGAGATACCTTGAAGGAGCATGGCGGGAGGCAGCACCAAAACCGGTCCAGGGACACCAGAGAGGTCGGCAAACAGACTCCGCAGTGGCCATCAGTCCAAGGTGAGCGGGAGGAGCCGCAAGTAGAGAGAGGTAGGCGGGGAAAAGCCGTCGAAGACCGACGGACGCAACATGCTCACACTATATGTGTTGCACTCATTGCCCTCGGAATCCCCATGCCAGCTCCTTCTCCCCGGCTACGCCTCCGGGCCCTGCCTAGGATGTCGACTGCCACGGCCTGCCTCTCTGAGTCCTCTCCGCTCGCACCCGCTGAAGCCGGGGCCTCCTCAGCCTCACCAGCGCATGAGATGCCGCCAGCTTCTGGCCCCGCCCAGGGTTCCCCCTAAGCGCACGCATGCACGCAGCTCCGGCAGCACGCACGCACGCACACACGCAGCTCCGGCAGCTATTTAAAGGGCCTTCAGCGGGAAAATTGGGACTGCTCCAGAGGATGACGTCATCAGCATGGGACTATATAAGGCTCCCTCGGGCCGTACCCAGACAGCTTGGCAAGGAGTCTCCTGCGTTGCTTCTCTCCGGATCCTGCACTTCTCCTTGAAGAACTTCTGTTCCAGGACCTGACTCCTGTTCCAGTACCTGACTCCCGCTCCAGGATCAGGCCTTGCCACCTTCTTCCTGCAGTCTCTTCGGACGGATCTCCTGGCTCTGAATCTTGGACCGGACTTCACTTTGCTCATCTGCCACCTATCTCTGAACCTTGGACCGGACATCACTCTGCTCATCTACCCTTCAGCGGAAGCGTGGCTTCTGGTCATCCCTGGCCAGCCTGCTGTTATGGTTGAGTGTGTTTTGGTGGATCCTTGGGTGCTGTGGGAGATGACCATGCCCACGGGGAGGAGCCCCGTGAGGAGCCACAGCACTGGGCTAGACTCGTAATGCACAAAACACTGTTAGTGCGCAGCCATGCGCATGTTATAAAATCCAGGGTCGGCGCGTGCAAGGGGGTGCACAATTGTGCAACTTGCGCATGCCGAGCCGAGCAGCCTTCCTCTGCTCCCTCCGGGGCCACTCTGAAATTGGAGCAGCCTCGGAGGGAACTTTCCTTCCACCCCCCCCCCCCCCACCTTCCCCTACCTAACCCAGCCCCCAGCCCTACCTAAACCCCCCCTTACCTTTAATTTTTAAGTTGTGCCTGTGCGCTCAGTCGGACGAGGGTTGAATAGGCGCTAATGAATCCCCAAATGCATGTGATTGGGGCTATTAGCATTGACTCCAGATGCAGAAAAAAAAAAGTGCATCTAGGACGCACATTTAGCGCTCAGCTGATTGCTCCTTAAACCAGTACAGAAAAGCAGAAAAAACACCTTTTCTGTACTGTCTCCTAATTAATATCGTGGCGATATTAAGTAGGAGGAAAAACAAACTTAAATAAAGTTAAAGAATAGAAAAAAAAAAACACTGGCAGTTGGGTGCAGGAAACAGATGCTCGAATGACAAGCGTCTGTTTCCTGAACCCCCTGGCTTTGCGGCTGTGCGGACCACCGATGCCGATCGGGTTCGCGTCAGCAAGGAGGCGCTAGAGGCGTGCAAGCAACCCTAGCGCCTCCTTACAACGTGACCCCCTAATTTAAATATTGCATGGCGCCGCCCTTGGGGGCACCTGGGGCGCGTTAAGAAAATGGGTTCTGATTGTTCAGCGCCCGCTTTCTACGCATATTTATAGCATTGGCCCCGCAATATCTAAAATACCATGAGACCCCAAACTGGGACTTCAACCCAGACAATGGGACTCCGAACTTGGGGAACCACTCCTCTTCCCCAGGGAGGACTTCAACCCTAAAGAAGGGAGTTTCCAATTACCAGGTGCACCTAACTCCAAAAGGGACTTCAACCCTTATTCGCTCTATACATCACTATGCAGAGATACCAATATAAACTGTAATATACTAAAACCTAGCTCTATACTATAACCTAAGCCTCTACCATAACACCCCCCCCCCCTTGTTTCTTGTGTCTCAGCAGCGACAATAAAACAGACCCAATGACACACAAGAAATAGTAAAAGAAGAAATAAAAAGAAAGCACTTATCACAGAAAGCTGTATGAGCCAGCGAGGGAGACAAAATGGTCCGGGGTGAAAGCAAAGTCATCCATTAGATGAGCACAAAATAAAATAAAAAGCAGCAATTTATAACCACTCAGTCAAAAAAAACCCAATAAATCTTGAATATCTTTGGCAACAGATGTTTTGTCTGTCCTGAAGAAAAAAACCAGAGAAAAAAGAAAGTATATAAAGTAATAGAATTGCCACTATTGGAAACAGGATACTGGGCTTGATGGACCTTTGGTCTGACCCAGTTTGGCAAGTAAACAAGTAATGTTATCCTGATAACTTTAACTGGGAATATTCAGCGGAACTTAACCTGTAAGGGGCGGATTTTAAAAGGCGCGCGAATAGCCTACTTTTGTTTGCGCTCCAGGCGCAAACAAAAGTACGCTGGATTTTAGTAGATACGCGCGGAGCCGCGCGTATCTGCTAAAAACCTGGATCGGCGCGCGCAAGGCTATTGATTTTGTATAGCCGGGAGGCCTATGTAAAATAGGCCGGGAGGCCTATGTAAAATAGGCTTCCCGGCGCGCGCAAAACCTCTCTGTTTTGTTGGACACGTGTCTCCCAACCATCTGCTTCCAAAGCAGTTGTTCTTCAGATTTTCTTTTCTGTTATTTTGATGTTCACACTCCAGAGGGCAGGACACATAAGATTTTGGGTGAATCAAATCTGCCATCATATTCCTGTCTTCCCTGAATAAGATGCATTGCTCAGATCTGTGGAAATTCCATCTTCTTCTGCTGTGCTCACAGCTGAAAGCCAGAAAGGTAACATCAGTTGTTCTTCCACATCAAGTTACACCAGTAGAAATGTTAATTTGATTCTTCCTTTACAGAAAGTCTATAACAATAAAGAATTTTGTATGCATACAAATATTTAGGATTCATAGAAGAATGGATTTGTCACTGTTGCAAAATGTTTCAGCATTAGAATTGGAAATTCAGCATAAAGCAAACACTCATGCCTGTATCTTCTGAAATAAATTATAACATGAAGCAAATCAGGATTTATTTCACAGGTCTGTAGTTTATTTCACAGGTCTGGAGTTTGCTTTCTACCCTCCAGGATAGAATTTGGAAGAGAGGCAGTATAATCAATGTTAGGAGTTATTAAACACAACTGGACAAGCAGATGAGAAAGAAGAATCCCTTGGTTTCAGAGAAACTAAAAAGCAGAGAAAATAGTCCAATTTGGTAAAGAGGATCTTTCTTCTTTCTGCTCCTAAAAGTCCTTCAGATCCTCAAGACTGAAACAAGAAGAGTCAAAACTAATGGCTGGAAATTCAATGCAGTTAACTCATGGACCACAATCAACATGGAGACAGCGAAAAAGATCTGCCCAACCATCGAAAAAGATATCGGAACCACAACAAAACACAAATCACCCTGGTATAACCAGGAACTAAAGAACATGAAACACCAACTAAGACAAGCAGAAAAAGCCTGGCGAAGCAACCCCACAAGCCAACTACGTGACCGATACAGAACTCTCCTATACATATATACAAGTGACATCAACGAAGCCAAATGGAACTTCTACTCTCAAAGAATTCACAACTACCAATACAATCCTAGAGTCCTGTTCGAGTATATAACTCAGCTGATGTGACCCATCAACAATCCTTCACAAAAAAAAAGCTTCATCAACAATATCCAGCCACAGCTTCGCCCAGTACCTAATAGAAAAAATAGCCAAACTTAGCCCAAAAGACCCACCAATCAACCCTGAACACAACACACAAACATCCCTTACAGCAACAGCATGGCCACAGTTTGAGACCATAGCCTCTACTGAAGTGGAAAACATCATTCAAAAAATCAACCCAGCAGCACACCCACTGGACCCCATCCCAACAAAAACACTAAAGCTAATTCTGAGCTGCCTAGCAAAACCCATCGCTGACATCACCAATCTCTCCCTCGAACAAGGAGTGCTCCCGGATTCCCTGAAATGTGCCATTGTCAAACCTATTCTAAAAAAACATCAACTCCCATCCAACTATCGACTCATCTCAAACCTACCGTTCTTAGCCAAAATCATTGAGAAAACGGTAAACCACCAACTCTCAGAATTCCTGGAAACCCACAACATACTGGCCCCTGCCCAACACGGCTTTAAAAAATTCCACAGCACCGAATCACTACTACTCATCCTCACAGACACTATACTACGAGGATTCGACAAAGGCACATCCTTCCTCCTAATCCTACTAGACATCTCCGCCGCATTTGATACCATCAGCCAAAAGATTCTAATTCACAGACTAAAAGAAATAGGCATCACCGGCACCATTCTCCAATGGTTCCAATCATTCCTCACCAACAGAACTTTTAAATTAGCCCAAGGAAATACAACATCAGAAAGAATCCCCCTCCCACAGGGAGTCCCACAAGGCTCATCCCTATCCCCTACCCTCTTCAATGTCTATATGCTACCACTATGCAAATACCTAGACAAAACGGGGCTCACCTACTTTCTTTACGCCGATGACGTCCAGATCCTGCTCCCCATCAAAGACAACGTTAGCAATACCCTAAACCGATGGGTAACATACCGGACAGACATAACCTCCATCCTCTCTGAAATGGCACTAAAGCTCAACCAGAGCAAGATGGAAATTCTTCACCTCTCCAGAAAAGCCTCAATACCCATCGCTGACCACACAACTCTATCCAATTATAACATGCTCCCGACGGTTAGAGACCTCGGAGTCACCCTGGACCAGGAACTGAACTTCAAACAGGATATCAAGACACTGATAAAAGAAGGATTCTACAAACTCCAGATCCTGAAGAAACTCCAACCTCTACTTCATCCTCCAGACTACCGGACGGTACTGCAATCCCTCCTATTCGCCAAAATAGACTATTGCAACTCCCTCCTGACTGGCCTTCCCACATCCACCCTCAAGCCCCTCCAGCTCCTACAAAATGCTGATGCACGGTCACTAACGAATAAGAGAAAAACAGAACACATCACACCCACACTCAAACAATTCCACTGGCTGCCCGTCCCGTTCAGATCCCAATACAAAACACTCATGCTCATATACAAATCTATCCACAATGACAAAGCCAGCTGGTTACAAGGACCTCTGACCCCCTGCAACCCCACTAGAAATCTCCGCTCAACCAACACAGGCCTTCTCCCCATTCCCCCCGCCAAAGAAGTACATAGAGTGTCCACCAGAGAACGCGCTGCATTCGTAGCAGGCCCTCACCTCTGGAACAACCTTCCAACCGCTCTCAGAACTGACCCATCTACACCCACCTTCTGAAAGAACCTCAAGACCTGGCTCTTCCGGAAAGCCTTCACACAAGTCAATTAACCCCGCCAGCCCCTACTCCCATCTTTCAAGATTCCCCCCATCCCCTTCCCCCATCCCCCCCTTGTTTCCCAACCCTGCCACTGTACATAGTTAATTTATCTTTTAATATATTCTGTAAAAAGTTATGCTATAAAGCACGTTATATTGTATTACTATCTTGTGTTACTATCTTGTTGTAAAACAGTTATATGTACGCAACCAGTTACTCAAGCAGTTATGCTGTATTATGTCATAAAAGGCTCGCCTTAGACATCTTGTTATATGTAAACCGATGTGATATGTCAAATCAAATGTCGATATAGAAAAATAAATAAATAAATAAATAAAATTTAGCAACTAACTCGCTTTTTTTGTGCATGAAAGTGTCAGAAAGCTTGCCATCTATTGTCACATGACATTTCTTACGACTAAGAGGTCCATGCTCAAAAGTATTTAGCTGGATAACTCAGAAATCATCCAGCTAAATGAAGATTTGGGCACCTATCTGGCTACATTCCAGCCAGATAATAAGTTATCTGGCTAGAATTTAGCTGATGTTCTGAGGGCACAACTGACAGGAGTTGAGTTAGTGTTATGGCCGCCGGTCGCGGACCGCCGCAACCAGGGCCAGCCACTCACCCATGGCGTTGGGACGTTCCCGGGGCGCCCGCAGGAGCGGGCAGCCGGCTCCGCTGCTTGGCACGCAGCCATGGCCGCTGCTGAGGTCTGGCCGTGTACCTGCTGACGTTCTCTGCTGCTGGCTCCTCTCTCGCCGAGCCTGCTTAGAGCTGCGCGCGCAGCTAAGCAGGATTCTTAAAGGGACCACTACTGGATATTGATTTTAGCTTCTTCCGGGGAACTGCCCTGCTGGTTCACTATTTAAACAAGGTCTGCCCTTCAAAAAGTATGCATACATAGCAGGTGGAATAATTTTCCAAGTGGTCTGATACACGAAAGTCAGCTTTGAAAATTGATGCAATTTATGCATGTTTCTGCCAATTTTCTTATGTGAGCCTTGTTAAAACTGTCTGTTAATGCAAGCTCTCTTGGTGCAGGATCTGTGTTTGTATATATCTTCAAAATATATCTGGTTAAGTGGCAATCCGGAACAAGAAAAAGATGTAAAGGGGCCTTCAGCCTGATTCCCTTCCTTCCACTCCCCCTCAAAATATCATACAAGGCCTTGCCATCAGGCAAGTAAAGCAAGTGGTAGAAACACCTCAGGAAATTGCCAACTTCAAAGCCACATTCCTTTGTGACTGAAATTTAGCTGCCGTCTCGAGTCTCTGGTTCATTTTTAAAAATACTCAAAGAGTCCTTATTGAATGGAATAGTGAGCAGGAAGTTACCTGTGTAAGCTTATCCAGGATATTCAGTGGGACTTACCAGGATACTTCTCCCACTGAATATACCAATGTTTTTGTGACCAAACTTCAGCAGGTAGTTTAGTCAGATAGTGCAAGTATCAGCTCCATCCATGGAATACCCCAGTCCATGCTCTTCTTACTGGATAAAAGTGGTCTGCTTAAAATTTAGCTAGTGAGGGAAAGGGAAGTGTGCAATGATAGTTTTTGTCCAAGTTAGTTACTCTTTTGGATAAAAGAAGGACTAAGGGGCACTCCATGAAGTTAGCGTGTGGCACATTTAAAAATAATCAGAGAAAGTTCTTTTTTACTCAATGCACAATTAAACTCTGGAATTTGTTGCCAGAGGATGTGGTTAGTGCAGTTAGTATAGCCGTGTTTAAAAAAGAATTGGATAAGTTCTTGGAGGAGAAGTCCATTACCTGCTATTAATTAAGTTGACGTAGAAAATAACCACTGCTATTACTAGCAACGGTAACATGGAATACACTTAGAGGTAGATCTTCAAAAGTACGCTGGATTTTATAAGATACGTGCGTAGCCGCGCGTATCTTATAAAATCCGGGGTCGGCACGCGCAAGGGGGTGCACATTTGTGCAACCTGCGCGCGCCGAGCCCAGCGCGCGCTGCCTGTTCCCTCCAAGGCCGCTCCGATTTCGGAGCGGCCTCGGAGGGAACTTTTCTTCGCCTTCCCCCCACCTTCCCCTCCCTTCCCCTACCTAACCCACCCCCCCGGCCCTATCTAAACCCCCCCCCCTTACTTTTGTCGGCAAAGTTACGCCTGCTTTCAGCAGGCGTAACTTTGCGCGCGTTGCCGGCAGCCCCGCTCCGTCCTCCGGTCCTGGGGGCTGTTCCGGAGGCCTCAACTACACCCCTGGGCCGGCGCCACGCCCCTGGGCCCGCCTCCGAAACGCTGCGGCACGCCCAAGAGACGCCGCGTCGTTTCGAGGACGCCCCCGGACACGCCCCCTCCCGCCCCTTTTCGAAAGCCCCGGGACTTACACGCGTCCCGGGGCTTTACGCGTGCCGGCGGCCTATGCAAAATAGGCGCGCTGGCGCGCGTAAATCCGGAAGGATTTACGC
Organism: Rhinatrema bivittatum; assembly: GCF_901001135.1. Lineage (NCBI taxonomy): Eukaryota > Metazoa > Chordata > Amphibia > Gymnophiona > Rhinatrematidae > Rhinatrema > Rhinatrema bivittatum. The sequence continues at coordinate 780,805,315 of NC_042616.1, read as the reverse complement.
ACGCGGCCCTTTTAAAATCCGCCCCTTAGTTTTTGGGTACTTGCCAGGTTCTTTGGCCTGGATTTGCCACTGTTGAAAACAGGATGCTGGGCTTGATGGACCCTTGGTCTGACCCAGTAAGGCATGTTCTTATGTTCTTAACTGAAAAGTTACCCAGAAGCTCGTCGTTTTTAACATGGCTTTCTTAGGGGGTCATTTATCAAATTGTGTTATGGTGTTTTCACATGTGTTAAGAGCCTTTTAACATATGTGAAAATCCCTTAATGCATGAAGCCCTATTGCACAGTTTTAACTATACCTTTTTCATTAGTGTTAGGCTGTGCTATGGCTTTATTGCAAATTGTGATGTTTTTGCCCATGCTGGTTTTAAGCTCCCAGAGAGCCAGCCTAGCTGTGAGCGAGAGAGAGAGAGAGTGTTAGCCAGATAGTGTTAGCCAGGTAGAGAGTCCATCAAGCTAGGTTAAGAGAACATTGCACAAATCTCATCGTTGCGTGAGTTTCCTCACTCTGAAGATCCTCAAATCTTCATAAGAAAGCACTGTGCTGTTTGTACGTCTCACTTTGAATGTCAATGTGGCCCCTAACCCCTACACTAATACCTAAACCTCCCTTCGAGTTACTGGGTGGGCTTCCCATAGAGATATAAATACCTATCTAGCGTGAGGTCATTATGGCTAGGTGCTCTCTCTCTCTCTCTCTTTCTCTTTTTTTTCTCTCTCTCTCTATCTCTTTTTCACTCTCCTAGGCTGGCTCTCCAGGATCTTCAAAACTACTAAAAATGGTCCTTTTCCTATCACATGTGATATTTAGTGCATTTTGATAAATCTTGGCTTTAGTGTCTAAATTTTAGGCTCCTAGATTTAGGGAGATTTTCAATAGAATTTGGAAGGCTCAATTTCATCTAAAAATTCACCTGTATTTAGAGTTCCTACAGCTTAGAATACTAAATTTATACTTACAATGTTTTTGCTAAATGTAGGTCCCTTAGGAGGTCATTTACTATCCCTATCGCACGCGGGAAGGGACTTTTTGCGTGCGATAGCTAGATAGGGGAGGAGTCAGGGCAGCGTCGGGACCGGAAGAGGAGGAGTCGGGGTGGCGTCAGGGCGGACGTGGCGGAAACTTCGTTGGCGGCGATAAGGTAAGACCCATTACCGCCACCAGTAGTGCGCCCAATAGCACCACCTTTCACGGTGGTGCTGCTGCGTGCGAAAGCCGGCAGCGATAACACCGTGGTGGTGCGATCGCTGCCGGTTTTCGCAGGCCCGCCCCCAGCTTTGCCCCCACTTCCCGTTACTGTGGGATTCAGAAAGCCGTGTGCCGTAGGAAAATCCAGGCCTAAGCTAGATGCCTAGTACTGAAAATCAGTGCAATGTGCATAACTTGTTTCCCTTGTCCTAATTCTGCCTCCTGTAGTCACTACTTTTTAGCATCTCTGAATTTAGTCACTCAGCTCTAGTCAATTTTCAAACCCTTGGAAAATTGAGCCCGCTGTGAATGACACCTGCAGCTTGACCTGCAAACAAGGTCAGTGGCTGCTTAAAAGCACATGTGCCAGGATTTCCTGGCGACCCCAGTGAATCCTGAGGGAAAGGGGGGAAGGCTTGCACACCCGAATTTAAATGTCTGATTTGTAGTTATGTCTTTGTACTCCTCCTTATTTATTTCAGTGTATTAATGTGAAAGTACTGTGCTGCATTGTGTGTCAAAGAAGATGGATTATCTAGAAATAGGAATATTGAAAAAAAAAATCAGAGCCTGGGAGCAGTCTATTTTTGCAGTCATATTTAGGATTCAGATATTCTATTATCATATTCAAACCTGTCAAGAATCATTTTTCTGCTGCATATAAAATAGGGATTTCAAAGAAGGATGGAGTCAAGAAGATATGATTTACAAATATGCAGCAAAATTCTGAAAAGTCTGTTGAAACCTATTAAATGCTTCTGTGAATGTAGAAAGCACAATAGTTGCCACAAATAAACAGAGACAAGAAGGGAAAATGCTCTGAACTTTGCTGTGCTCTACAGTGGCTTTCAATGAGATGCATGGTCATAAGACAGCATGTTCACTCTTCTGTAAAGTACTTTATATCCAAATCAGGCATTAACATGCCTCCAGAATGGCATGGTAGATGGGTATGCTTGACCTGTGAGGACAAGCTTTGAAACTGATTCCCCTTGAGCAGCCACCGTTAATGTGCCATAAAGTAGCTGCGCTGGGATTTAAAGTCTACAGATGAGGACTTTAAAAAAACAACAAAAACTCATAACTTATTTGGTTGTGTGGTTTAAGTTCATCTGGGGTGTCATTCTGAAGATATAAGCGCATCAGTGATGGGAAGTGCCATCTGTGTGTGTTCTGAAAAATAATCTAGAAGAATTAATTTAGAAGTTTAAAATTTGGAAGATTTAAACATCAGCTTTTATGTGCAATAATATTTTGAAAAAATTACTAAAAAAATTGTTGATAGTGATTAAAACGCTGTGCATCCCTGTATGATATCATGGAAATCTGAGCCTTGTATGAGTCTCTTCATCTTTATTTCATGATCCATATTGTAATTGTCTGTCTCATTAACATGCCTTATACATTAATAATATTCATGGTTTAAACAGACCTGTAAATGTAAACAATGTTGTAAATTTCAGATGCATTTATTATGTTACATTATCCATTTGCTTGGCCTAAATTTGCTAGCAGAAATCTGTTAGATAGATACTGTAAGTCACAGGTGGCAAACTCCGGTCCTCGAGGGCCACAAACAGGCCAAGTTTTCAGGATATCCACAATGAATATGCATGAGATAGATCTGCATGCTCTGCCTCCAATGTATGCAAAACTATCTCATGCATATTCATTGTGGTTATCCTGAAAACCTGGCCTGTTTGTGGCCCTCGAGGACCAGAGTTCGCCACCCCTGCTGTAAGTCATTTGTTATTCACCTAAATCTAAAACTGACACCTTAAAAGGTGAATTTTAAAAGCCTGTGCACGCCAAAACTGGGAGATATGTGCACAAATTGGTATGGCACGCGTGAGTGGATTTTAAAAGCCATCCGGATATGCTTGTACCTGGCGCTGTGCACACAAACGAAAAGTTCCAAAAAAAAAAAAAAAGTGGCGAGGTGTGGTCATGGTCTGGGCGGGGCATGGGCGTTCCTGAAATTTAAGTTGAAATTATTGCACAGAGGTGGGCTCCAGGGTCCCCCTGCCTCGTAACTTTACTTCTACTATGGATGACATGTAAGTTTTAGAAAAAAATTCTAGGCAGATCGGCAGGGTTTTAAAGGTTGGTGCTAACAAGGGGAAGGGTGACTTGTAAACTAGGGGAGTTTGGAAGTCCTATTCCTTACCTGGGTTAACTGGGAATGAATTGGGAAAACTGGTAATGGCGTCGGCATGCGTGTCTTTTAAAATCCTTCCCACTTACACGTCCACTTAAAAATGCATGCACGGTCAAGCTATTTTATAACATGTGTGCATATATGCATGTATGTTATAAAATGGCTGCATACCTGGTCGTGGGCCGCCGAATGCGCGCACATCTCGACACATTCCCATTTAAAAGTTACCATCTAATTTTCTCATTCTCTACTAATCAGTAGTAAGAAAGGGATAGGTAGAGAGTGAAATAGTCACCATGGGGTAGATATTGAAACTTACTTGACTAAATAGCTTAATAAGATCTATCCAGCTAACTTACAAGGGCTATTCAGCAGCACAGCTACCACCACTTATCTGGCTAAGTGGCAAACACTGATCGCGGCCGGATATTCAGCCGCTGCCACTTAGCCCAATGAGTTGCTACTTATCCAGTTAAGTAGTGCTGAATATCAACCACCCTATTTACAATTAGGTATATAGTATATAGATGACAGCAGAAAAAGACCAAATGTCCCATTCAGTCTACCATATTGCAAAAGTTATGTTCCCAGCTGCCAGGCATAGAGCATGAAAGCCTGTAGGAAGTCTTTTCCAATTTAAGACAATTTTTGTTATCTTTCTCCACTATACTCTACACTCTTGGGTAGCTGAGCATCAAGATCCTCTTTTTAGTTCACACCCAATAACTCTCCTCTCCCATACCCAATCACAAGATTCCACAAACAGTCACCAACATCAGTGTAACTGTTTTCCAAACATCTCTCCTTTACGAATGGCACCCAGACACCACCAAAACTGTCTGACTCACCCTGCAATCTAAGCAAGACAAACATATAGGACAAAAGAGACTTTGGGAATTTTAATTATTGAGAAAATAGTTAAAATCGAGGTAGTCCATTTTCAGCTGGTGTTCGACTTTGCTACTTAGCCAGAGAACCTTATCCAGCTAACTAGCAGGGTATATTCAATGGCATGTTAAAGTTATCCAAATAAGTTTATCTGGCTAACTTTAGGAAAGGTCAAATCAATAAGATATCATATGGGTAACCCACAGGCATAACTTCAATAGATAACAATACTACACATATACCTGCGTTTCATTTTTAACACATATTTTTATTGAATTCTAATTTTAACATAACTTCATAATTTAAATTACAATATATTAAAATTCACACCAGTGCTCTCACTCATACTACATTCACACACATTCCATCGCCTATCACTAATACAACAAAATTTATCTACTGCTAACAATATTAAAATACACATACATACTAAAGCTTAGATAGCACAGTATTTTCTACTGTCAACAAATATCCCAACCTATTGCCCTTTAAATTGTTTCACTATTAGTTCTAATCACTATTAATTCTGATTCTTTTTATTCACTATATATTCTTCATCGGTTATAAACTACCATAGTTCCCTTCATGTTCCTCAAAAATTATTATAAACTCCCGACGAAAAGCTTCCGTTTCACCGAGGTGGTTTCCTCAGGGGACTATTTTCAATCCACTTATTTCATTGAATCAGCCGGGAACCTCTCCGTTTGGTATGTGAATATTTGTTTCGTGCTATCAATGATGAGACACTCCTAAATACAAACATATATCTTATATCATTAAATAATAAAATTTAATCAATATCATAAAATACACATAACTATAAATAATGTATTTACCCAGTCACCAATATGAAATTCCAATAGCTGCTTACCTATCCGTTTATGTATGATCCCTCAGGTATAACGCTCTCTGGCTGTATCTAGCTTTATACAACCTAACAAAATCATTAAATGCAATATATTAAACTTCCACCATATGGCTTAAATTCATTCAATGCCGTTACTACAATCATACCAACCTTCCAATAATTGTTAAATCCAAGCCTACTATTTATATTTCATTAATTCCAGAACACATTATAACGCCTGAACTCCGTGCTGAACGCCGCTACTTGCACAGGTTTGCAGTCTCTATATCTTTGAGCTCTCAGTTAAAGACACCAACAATATATCACACGATAATCTCATCTGAAAAAACAAACAAATATAGTAAGGCTTATGCCACCCTTACTTATATATAATCTTAATTAAGACTTTATATATTGTGGACAGAATCAGCTCACCTTTAATCGCGTCTTCCAAAACTTACTGCACTTTCTCATCAAAAAACGCCGCGGCTGCGCACTACCTGTTCTCAAAACCCAATCAATTTAAAGAAACCTCCTCATGCTACCATTGGTTAACCATCTAACATGTGGTCCATCAATACTCAAATGACTCCTCCTTTCTACATCTCTGTATCATTCTTCAACAAAGAGATACCACATTCACTTCATAGAAACGCAGGTATATGTGTAGTATTGTTAACTTTAGGAAAGGTCAGCTACACAACCATTCTGAGCTGGATAAGTTATCCAGTTAACTTCATTCCTTCCTGGAATGCCCAGACTTATCCGGCTAAATTCTAGTTGCTGAAAATGGCTTTTGAATATGAACCTCAATAAGACTATGAATGGAATAATCAAAGGTTAAAATTTAAATGCAGCCTCAAAAGGGTGGATTTTTCAACTGGATTTGAATAAAGCCAGAGAGAGAGCATGACACACCAACTCAGGAAGTCTATTCTAAGCATACAATGCATCAAGGTTGAAAGTACATTAATTGACAATAGAGGAGAAGGTCATAGATAAGAGTGTCTTGCTTGATGAGTGCAGGTCACAAAAAGAAATGTAGGGAGAGGTAAGAGAAGCTTGAACTGTGTAACATTTTGGCCGGTTGCATGGCCCACAAATGGCCAGACTCACTGGGCCGCTGATGCGGTGAAGACCCCACCATGCCACACCTCTGCAGGACCTCCTTAGATACATACGCACACAAGGGTAGATTTTCAAAACCTATGCATACACGTCCATGTGCGCACGCTACCCGGCATGCATACATGGATGCGTGATTTTATAACATGTGCGTTCTGGCACACGCATGTTATAAAATGCCAGGTCAGCTTGCACAAGGGGGTGGGGTCAACTTTAGCAATTACACGCGGCAACACATTGGGGCCTTCCCAAGTTCCCTCCCAGTCCGCTCCAATTAAGGATTTGACCTCTTCTAGGACCTGGACTACCCTCTTGCTTACCACCTGCCTCTGACCATTACTAGGGAAACTGGTTTCTGCTTTGCTCATCATCTGCCCCAACCTTTGGCCTATACCCTGGTGTCTCTCTGTTTGCTGCCTGCCCATATCTCAGCTTGGTCCTGGACACTCTTTTATTCCCGGCTCTGTAGGACCATCACCTAAGTCCTACCGGCCCCTGGATCCCAAAGGCTCAACCAGCAGAGAACAGAGAACAGGACCACCAGGTAACTTAACATTTTGGGGGGGTTCGGGAGGGTGGGGGAGGGTAAGGAATTGGTTTTAAAGGGTCGGGGTGGGTTTAGCGGTTGTTTTGGTGTGCCGGTTTTCCCGCCCTCCCCCAAATAATTCCCGTGCCCTATTTAACGATACAATACAAATGCCCCTGACGATAAATCGGGGGCATTTGTATTGTATCGTGCACTCTAATGATTTAGGACGATTTTAAAATTATCTGACGATAATTTTAATCGTTCAAAAACGATTCACATCCCTATTCCACATATCACTTAAAAAGTGATATGTGGAAGATGGGAAATAGGTTTTGGGGGAAAGATGAGTAGAGAGAATGAAAAGTTATTTAAGAAAAGATTGGTCGAAGATTTGGCAACTGGGATACAATGCCAAGAAGTGCAGAGTCATGTATCTGGAGTGCAGTAATCCAAAAGAGCTTTATGTGATGGGGGATGAAAGACTAATGTGCACGGACTGGGAGAGGGACCTTGGGGTAATAGTGTCTGGCGATTTGAAGGTGGTAAACAATGTGAAAAGGTGATAGCTAAAGCCAGAAGAATGCTGGGATGCATCAGTAATCCATTTGGAATCCACCAAAGAAGCTACTTTCAGTTACCAAACTCCATCTCTTTGGAACTCTGTACCTCTAAATATTTATTCCATCTCTATCTATCTAAATTTCAGGAAAGCATGGTTTTTCAGTAAGGTATTTGATAATATATAAGCTGTCATTGCAGAGGCGATTGTCTTAGTATGGTAAAGCTTTAAATGCTATCAGTATGTTGATTGTTTTTATACGGTATATTAATTTATGTTATGCTAGATAATTATTTTTTTTTGTTTATTACATTATAGTTATACTTCAAAGTTTATGATTGTTTTAATTTTGATCTACTGCTTGGGTAATGTATTCTACAAGCGGGTTATAAAGTTTTAATAAATGAAATGAAAATTAAAATAGAGAGAGAAATAACCAGTAAGAAAAAGAAGGTGCTGCATTCAGTGCTGGGGCCCATATCTCAAAAAGAATAAAGACAGGATAGAGGCAGTCCAAAGAAGAGTGATCAAAATGGCATGGGATCCGTATCAGAAGACTTACGAAGAGAGGCTGAAGGATCTGAATAATATGTATACCCTGGAAGAGAGGAGGTACAAGGGAGATATGATTCAGACCTTTAATGATGCATGGTCTTTGAACCTTTTCCATTGGAAAGGAAACAGTAGAACTAGGGGTCATGAAATGAAACTCCAGAGGGGAACAACTCAGAACCAACATCGGGAAATATTTCTTCACAGAGACAGTGGTGGATGCCTGGAGTACCCTTCCAGAAGAGGTGGTGAGGATTAAAACAATAAACAGATTAAAACACCACGGATCCCTAAAGGCTAGAGGTTGGGGTAACCTGCATGGAGTGGCAGCTGCTACCTTTAGCAGAGAGCATGGGGATTTCCATCCTTAACCAATTAGCCTTTATTCTTTTTTCTCCACTTCGGCGGTGGAGGGGAGAAGAGAAAAACGGGAATTGGATGCAGATGATGGTCAGTGCTGGGCCCTGACTTTTACAGTCATGGGTACTGATGAAACATACTAGAAAAAAAAAACCACAGGACTGTCTCTATGGCCAAGTTCAAAAGCAAAATATGTTCAAGCAGCATTATTTGAATTATCAAGAAGGCAACTCATCCCATAAAAATGTTGCTAGCAGTAACTAATTTTGTAATAGGTTTGACAGTTACTTTGTTATTATTGTAAATATTTCTACCATTAATATAAGGCTTGGGGGTGACCTGCCCGGAGGTGCAGTTACTATCACATGAAACTTGCTGGGCATGCTGGATGGACCATTTGGTTTTTTTCTGTGCTACTGTGTTTTTCTGCCTTTGACATTTTGAATTAAAGACAAGCAGGCTGAGATTTGGGACTGGATTCCTTATAAAATTTCTGATTTAAAGAGGTAGATCTGGGAGTCACTTGCATAAAAATGGTATTGAAGGCTATAGGAAGAGACCAGAACACCACGAGAATTAGAAAGAGAGATAAGAGAAGATGGTCCAGTTCAGAACCCTGAGGCATAGAAATTAATAGTGGGGTGGCACTAGAGGAGGAATCACCAGAGGTTACCCTAAAAGTATGATAGGAGAGGTAAGAAGAAATCCAACCAGGACAGTCCTGAAATCCAAGTGAGCTCCTACCCCCTTCTGCCCCACAAATCCAGACTCAGGGCTTGGGCCTCTCTGGCTGGGCTAAGCCTGGCATAGCTGAGGCCTCCCTGGACTCTCCAATAGTCCATGAAGAACTTTCAATGTTGGAAACCTACCCAGGTCCCACTGACCCCTTTCACTGGAAGGGTCATCGCGAAAGGCACGGGAGCTATGCCCGTTCATTTCTGCCCCCAGTGAATCCCCTTAAAAGTGGCACCTGTCTCAATTGCAGTTGGCACCATTATGGCTGTACAATATGATGCTTATTCTAGGATGGAGGAGTAACTTAGTGGTTAGTGTAAATATCTCCCAGCTGGAAACATCTATATGGGTAAAAAGAAAAGCAGAAGCTTTATATCTGTGAGATGGTTTCCAATCTTAGCTTCAATAGAAAACTAGATATGAAATACAAGGCAAAATACTTATCAAGACTGACCTCTACTACATAAACTGACCAATAGGTGAAATACAGAATAGCATTGCTGATAGAGGTGTCAGTACCCAGCAATTATTCTATGGATCGTATGGAGAAAGCAAAGATCCTTAAAATACCAAGACATGCAATCAGAGACCAAGAAAATGTGGCAGAAAGATATAGAAGAATTTCCAAGCGCTTAATATGTTGCCTATAAATATTATATCCTATGAATTCCAGAAGCAGGCGCTCTTTGGCACAATGCAAGTACCAAGAAGTTCATTAGCAGTAAATCTGAGAGATTGAGAACACTTCTAACATACCTTGACTTATGAATGAGATTCGTGCCTGTGAAGGTAAGCGCAAAACAAACCCATTTGGAGAAACTGACCTAAGTGTACGTCTAAGAGGAGATGTGGAAAATCAATTGGCAAAAAAATAAATAAAGGGCAAATAAGAGGGAGTTGCTTTAGAAACCCAATATGGATCAAAATCTGACTCAGGAATGGTTAAGGAGAGGTGAGCTTAGTCTTAAAGAAGAGAGATTGATAGTTGCAGTACAAGGTAGAGAATTACAGCCAAGATGATTCACAGCCAGGTGGAAAATAGCACAGTAAAACAGATAAATGTCAATTTTGTAAAACAGAACTAGAAACAGTTACATGCTTGCTGGATATCAAGCACCGATGTCAGAAGGCCTGTATACAGAATGGCATAATTAGTGGCATGACTCATCCAGTGGAAATTGTGTGAACATTATAACGTCACTGTACCAGAAAAGATGTAATCACCTGGGTCATTCGAATTCCAACAGATAAAAAGCTCAATTCAAAAAAACGCTTATAGTGGCAATGTAGAATTTTTGATAGAAATGTCCATATGGAGAAAGAGAAGATCCTCAAATATCAAAACATGCAATCAGAGGCCAAGGAAATGGGGCAGAAAAATACAGAAATGGTCCCAATTGTAATTGGTGCCACTGATTTGATTAAAAATAATTTGCAGGCGCATCTAGATATGTTCCCCTTGCATATAACATCTTATGAGCTCTAGAAGGAAACCCTCTTTGGCACAATACTTTTCAGGATCAGTGGATGAGCCGTGCCCCCTTATTATGTCCTTCTGTATTCAGGCCTTCTGACGTCAACATTGATTAATCAACTGCTTCTTTGTTCTGTTGGGTTTTTTTTATTTTAGCTCTATTTCATGCTAAAATGTATTTGAATTGCATTCCCAAATGATTTGTAATGTAGTGTAAAACAAGCATTATACATGCGTTCATGCAATTGTTTGGATCAGGACCACTAATGAGATAGACTCCTAACTCTTTATCCATGATGATGGTTTGCCATGGGAAGTCATTAGCACTGTTATGACATGCTAGTGCTGCAATATCAGAACATCTTGTTTTATGTCATTTGGGTTAGTCAAATAACAATTAGTTCGGTGAAATTTACTTTAATATGCTTAATTTATTGGGTGAAATTATCCATCTGTTCCTGCAAAGATTACATTACAGTGAATTTGCTTGAAGAAATGAAGGCATTAATCATTCTGAATGTTAACTATTCCATCTTTGAAGTTTTTCAATAGGATCCAGCGAACCTAAAGTGTATTGAAAATGTGATCTCAAATGAAAGTATCTTCACCCAAGACCCAGAATTCTTAACCATTTTTCCCAACAGCAATTTCTCACATTTGATTTCTTATTAGGTCCCTTTAAAAACATGAACCCTTTCCCTCCCTGGAGGCTCAATCATGAGACAGGGTGAGGCGACCGCGGCCACCTCAGGGGGGACATTTTTGGAGTGCCAAACAGTGCCCCTCAAAGCCCCTTTGCAATGGCCTCCTCATTTTTTTTTTTTTTACTCTATATTTCTACCTAATATTCCGTTAATTAAGTTGCTCTTGATATTGTATTTTTACTGTTTTAATTTATTGTGGAATTCAGATATTATTATACTGTTATATGTACACGCAACTGCGTATCTTTGTTCTATGTACACCGACGTGATATCTTTGATGAGCGGCGGTATATAAAAACCAATAAATAAATAAAATAAATAAATCCTGCATCTTCCCCCACAGATAGCAAGAAGTCACCAGCCATCCCAAATAATGACGTGCTTGCGGGAATCCCGAGCCTCATGGACGGAAAGTCAAACTCTGTGCCAGTGAAGTAAAACTGTGATGTGCCTGTGGGCAGGAACACACCCTAGTTGGTGGAGCACAATTGTGCCGAACTCATGGGCAGGAAAACAAATTGAGCCGGTGGAACAGAAGTATGATGTGCCTGCAGGGATACCAGGCTCGCAGGTAGAAAGTCATTAGAGAGAGTGGAGCGGGATTATGACATGCCTGCAGGCATTCTAGGACCCACGGGCAAGAAGACAAGCCATGAGCTGGTGGTGCGGGATTATAATATGCCCACAGGGATCCCAGGCCCCACGTGCAGGAGGAAAGAAAGGGGTTGAGTGAGAAGGAAGAGAAGGGAAGTAAGAGGGAGTAGGTGAGACTGCACGTGTGTGGAGGCATGTGAGAGATTGTGTGTATGTGAGAGCATGTGAGAGAGTATGAACATGTGTGTGTGTGTGTGTGTAAGCTTGTGAGAATGTGTGAGTGAGTATGTGTGTGTGTGTGTGTGTGTGTGAGCATGTTTGAAAGTGAGCAAGCATATGTGTGAGCATGTGAGAGAGTGTGTTAGTATGTCTTTGTTAGAAAGTGTGTGTATTTGAAAGAGTTGACAAAGCTATTGTGTAGGTTCCCTACACAACCCCACTAATCCAGAACAATTTCAGGGTGACTAAATCAAAAGTTCCCAGTTAGTTTTAATGATTATTGGACGTTACTTGATATGTTTCATGTTTTGAAATATTTTATTGGTTTTTGAAAACTTTTTAAATATTCTTATACAAAATTAATTATATAATGTAATTCTATTCACCATTTGTCTTGAAATATGTATTTTTTATTAGCTGTGGGGTAGATTTTATAAATGTACGTACGGGCGTACTTTTGTTCGTGCACCAGGCGCGAACAAAAGTACGCTGGATTTTATAAGATATGCGCGTAGCCACAAGTATCTTATAAAATCTGGGGTCGGCGTGCGCAAGGGAGTGCACATTTGTGCAACCTGCGCGCGCCGAGCCCAGCGTACGCTGCCTGTTCCCTCCGCCTCCCCTCACCTTCCCCTCCCTTCCCCTACCTATCCCACCCCCCAGCCCTATCTAAACCCCCCCCCTACCTTTGTTGGCAGATTTACGCCTGCAGAAAGCAGGTGTAAATCTGCGTGCGCGTGCGGGCTGCTGGCGCGCCATCACCCGACCCGGGGGCTGGACCGGAGGCCTCGACCACGCCCCCGGGCCTGCGCCACACCCCCGAAACGCCCCCGAAACGCCGCGTCACTCGCGGCCCGCCCCAAAACGCCCCGTCACTCGTGGCACGCCCTCGACATGCCCCTCCATGCAAGCCCCGGGACTTACGCGCGTCCCAGGGCTTGTGCGCGCCACCGAGCCTATGCAAAATAGGCTCGGTGCGCACGGGGGGGGGGTTTGGGGTAGGTTTTCGGGGGGTACGCGCGTATCGTACGCGCGTACCCCTTTGAAAATCTACCCCTATGGTTTTACTATTATATTTGATGTTTCATATTTCCTGATTTTATTGTTTTATGAGAAATGGTAATGTTTCTGTTTTTCCATTGATGCACTGCATATAGAGTTTGTTTTCAGAAGAGTTTTTATCTACATGTTTCTCCTTATATTTTATGGTCACTTTATTCTGTATTTTTTGAGGATCTGCCTATGTTCTGGTGTTTGATGGAGGTGAGGTATTCTGCTACTGTATAGTTTCTATGTAGGGACCTATATCAGCCTGTCTTGTTTGATTTTTTTAATAGGAGGTGTATTGCAGTTTTAGTGCCTTGCATAACATTTGCAGTGTTGCATTTTCATGGGTAGGATTCTTACTGTTTGAGTGCTTGAATTTAATGCAGTTTTGGTTGGGAATGTTTACTTTATTGTAATTGTAGTTTATTTTATTCAAGGGTTTCTGAGGGCCAAACCCAAACAAAGCATTTTAAAATAGGCCTATACCATATGGGCTCCAAGTGTCTTCTTTGCAGGGTTTCCTCATTGTCTCTACAGTAGTACTTGTAAATATAATATCCATATTGTTATAAGTGATATTTTTATATCAGAATGTGAATGTTTTTTAAATATAAAATCTATTATAAATGCATAATTTTAAATTGTGCACATGTTGAGAGCTGGCGGAGGGGATACAAGGCTGTAAGGTTCACCAAAAACCTAACATTCTTGCACCAGCCCTGAGAGAGTGCACCATGCATAGACCCTCACCATTCACTCGTCTCCCACATCTCCAGGATGCAAATGCTGGGGAAGGCTGGGAAGCAGAAGGCAGGATTCCCAGGAGTGTGGCAGGGTTGCCAGCTTCCTAGAAATATTATCACTAACACTCTTATCTCCCACTCCTCTGGGAACTATGATCTTTGCCTGCCCACATCCTCAGGATTTCAAATAATTGAAAAGTCCAGACTCCATGGGGGACCCTCCCCCCCCCCCCCCCCCCCCCGGCCATCTTGGTGATTTGGACTGTGCCAGACTCTTGGGTGGAAGGGGAGAATGGATCTCATCTCTCGCTTGCCTTGAGCCACCCCTGCTTTTTCCTCTAGCTTTGAAAGAAGGAAAGGAAGTATAGAACCTGCAGACCTTTACAGCATAATATGAGCCCTCAATACAAACAGGAAAGATAGGTTATTGGTTCATAAATGTGAAATCCTAGAGAGGTGTAAATCAGAATGTTAGAAATTATTAGGAAAGGAATGGAGAATAAAATGGCGAATGTCATAATATCAATGTATCGCTCCATGGTGTGGCCGCACCTAGAGTACTGTGTGCAGTTCTGGTCACTGCATATCAAAAAAAGCTATAGTTGCATTGGAGAAGGTACTGAGAAGGATGACTAAAATGATAAAGGGGATGGAACAGCTCCCCTATGAGGAAAGGCTAACGAGGTTGAGTCTGTTCAGCTTGGAGAAGAGACGGCTTAGGGAGGATATGATAGAGGTCTTTATGATCATGAGAGGTCTAGGATGAGTAAATGTGAATCGGTTATTTACTCTTTCAAAAATACAAAGACTAGGGGGCCTTCCATAAGTTAGCAAATAGTAAATTCAAAAGAAATCAGAGAAAATTATTTTTCACTGAGACAGTAACTTTTAAATATGTGCGCGGGTGCACATGTGTGCGCATTCGTCATCCCACACCCAGGGATATGGTCATTTTGTTGTGTTCCGCAGCCATGGAAGGCCACGACCGCGGCCCCCCTACCTCGTAGTCAGGTCTGCTTGCTTCGATGAGTTCTGGTACTTCGGATCCTTGCTCCTGTTTTGTCCTGGTATTCCTGGTTCCTGACTTCGGATTGGCTAGTGGTGATTCCTGGTGTGTGACTTCGGACTGGCAAGCGGCGGTATAAGACCTCGGACTGGTAAGCGACGACCCTCTGGCACTTGACCTCAGACTTCTTCTGGACCATCGTCTCCAAGGGCCCACCTAAGTCCCAGCGGCCCGGGTGCCTACGGGCTCCTCCCGGGGGGACCACGGACTTCCAGTGGCGAAGACTCCGTTCCTCTCCTTGACGTCACGACTCTTCATCTGCTTCCACAGTCGCCTCAGTGCCGAGAGTCAGTTGGTCGCATCTTCTGCCTCACCACCTGACGGGAGAACCTACGGATCTTCCTCCTAAGGTATACCATCCTCCCATCGGTCCAAGGGTTCACAAGCCTGAGCATAACATATTTTATAACATACGCACATATAGACTGTCTGAGCGCACATGTGCACACAAGTCTACGTGACTGCGTGCCTATGTATACAAATGTCGTTTCTACCATGTAGGTTGGGAGATTTTAAAAAACATGCACGCTGACGCCAATACCAGTTTTACCATTTCATTCCCAGTTCATCCAGGTAAGCAATATGATTTCCAAACACACCTAGTTTTGTAGCCTCCCTTCTCTCCTGTTAGCCTGGACCCTTAAAACCCCATTGATCTATTTGTCTTTATTACTTGCACATCATCCATAGCAGAAATAGTTACGTGGCAGGGGAACCCAGCATGCGCGTGTGCGTGTAAAGTACTTACTCGTAGATTTCAATGTGAAATCCAGGAACTCCCATGCCCTGCCCAGACCACACCCACATCCATGCCCTGCCTCTTTTTTTAAGCTTTTCATCTGTGCGCATAGCAACAAGTACACGCATAAGTGCGAGGATTATAAAATCTGCTCGGCTCTTGCTGGCCCGACTTGTGCACATATCTCCCAGTTCTGGTGCATGCCATGCCAGGCTTTTAAAATTCACCTTTCAATGTGCAAGTTTTGGAATTCATTACCAGAGGATGTGGTTAAAGCATTTAGCATAGCCCGTTTAAAAAAAGGTTTGGACAAGTTCCTAGAGGAGAAGTCAATAAGCTGTTATTAACCACTACTTATCACTGTGGGATAGCAGCATGGGATCTATTTACTGTTAGGGATCTTGTCAGGTACTTGTGACCTGGATTAACCATTGTTGGAAACAGGATACTTGGTTTGATAGACCCTCAGACTGACACAGAATGGCAAGTTCTTCTTCTTTCTTTATTTCTTTGATTAATTGCCATTTCTTACCTTAGTAAATCAAAGTGATGAACAATTAATAACAAATGGTTAAATAACATAGAACAGTAAAATAAAATTAAAATATGAATAACATAAGTGTAAATATAAAATATGACAAAGTAAAATCCAAAATCAGTATATAAATAAAGTAATATAGAAATAAAAGTTAAAAATAAAAAATAATCTAAAGTTATGAAAAGCTGGACATAACAACAAGAAAACAATATCTAACAAAATAAGCTGTTTGGCTAGGGATTTAAATAGGTAAGGAAATGTTAATTCCCTGAATAATTCTGGACCCTTACTAATAACTTGAACTCCTATATTACTGCACACAGAAGCAGTAACACAACCCTAATTCTCAAAATTCTTGAAAAAGAGGAAAATGTTGAAAAAATGAGACAAGGTATTTAGAAATGCTTTTATCAGGCAGGCAGATCCTTTTCCTGAACTACAAGGAGAGGATGAAAATCTTGGGCAACAGGCAAGCTTTATGGAAATGAAATAAAGCAAAGCAGGAGGGGAGGTTATGCATTCTATCTCCCCTTGTATGCTGCTTGGCTCTTGGCCTTGTGGTTGAGAAAGGAGAAAACCCTCCTAGATGGAGAGAGCTGATTAGCAGGCTAAAGACATGGCCAAGTTAGAATCACTGAGCAAAGAGTAAGCCATGGACCTAGCCAAGCTCTACTTCCATTGGAATGACAACAATCTGAGTTCAATATTCAAAGAGATCTAATGCGCTAAGTAAGGGATAGATCAGTTTCTTAAAGCTGACTGAAGTAATCCTATAAATCTAGCTACCTAAATTTTACTAGGTGGCTAAATTTGGCTGATCAAATAAGTTCATTACTTATTTACAGAATCGCAGAGACATTCTTCCTACATAGTGACTCCTGAAGAAGGAACTGTTTAGTTGTGAAACACCAGCCTTTGTTGGGTCCACTACAACAAGATTATTCATGGGCAGAGAACAGGCAAAGAAAATGTATTTATCTAAATACGTTTTGGTATACAATTTTTTAAACACTGTGGTGTTCCTCTAGAAATTGAACTGCAAATGATTGAAAGGTCCGGGTGACTTGACTTATATTCGAGCACGCCGTCAGGCTTGCTGATGCGGTTTTAACATATTTGATTGACACACATTTCCTTGCATTCGTTGGGTATCACCAGGATTATTAATTTGATCAGCACAGTCCTTTGGTTGGTTTCTTGATTTCACATACAGGACTGACTTCAGCTCTTTGTGGTAGTTTTATACAAATACTAGATTGGCCAGGGAAACAGGATGAGGGAAGAGAGAGAAAGTTGGCTAGCACCAATTTTCATTGTTAGCCACTTAACATAGGCCAAGATTTATCAAAATGCTATAGCAAAAATAGCGCATGTGATAAAAAAGGGCATGGTTAGGCTAATATCTAGCCCACTGCATCACATTGGTAGCGCACAGTGCTTTGCATCATTGCACAGCTCGTTGCATCAGCGCATGCTGCATCATTTTGCATGGCTAGCGTTGATTAGTGTGGGGTGCATTATTTTTGCAGTTTATATATCCCGGCTTCCTGCAGCTGCCTCTTTGAGGGTGTGTCTGGCATGGAAGAGAGAGGAAATGAGAGTTGATGACTTGGATAGTGGAAGTAGGAGCTTTTTCTGATTACCTGAGTGGTCTTCTGTTGTCATTGGTTTCCCTTTACCGTGGTCTTTTGTCTTCTATGTTGGAGTGAAAGTTTTTGTTTGTTAGTCCAGTTTGTCTGTCTTTTGGTGTTAAGGAGTAGTAGTGGAGGAGTGGAGAGTGTGGACAGATGGAGGAGTGGTTTTGGAGGAGTGGAGGAGTGAGGAGAAGTGGTTTTGGTGGAGGAGGAGGATTGGTGTTGGAGGAGGAGATGAGGCATGAGGAGGAGTTGTGGTTGTGGAGAGAAAGAGTGAGAAGGATATGAGAAACATAAGGAGAGAGAAGAGGAGAGGTGTGAGGAGAAGAAGGGGAGGAGGGAGGCAAGGAGGTTGGATGACGAGGGCAGCAGTGCTAGGAGGAAGAGGAGGAGGAGTAAGGACAGGGACAGGAGTAGAGATAGGCAGGAGGGAAGGGATGGGAGAAGGCAGGATGAGGAAGGGGACAGGCAGGCGAGAATGGAGGGAGGAGGATGGCCAGCCAGGGATAGAGAGAGAGGGCAGAGGGGAAGGGAGTTTGTATGGCTGGGGCAGGAACGGGGGAGGAAGAGAGAGGAGAGGGGAGTGGGAGGGAGCATGAGGAAAGGGAGGACACCTCTCCGGAAGTGGAAATGGCAAGCCCAATGTCAACGAATTCCAGGGACTTATTCGGAAAAAGTCCAAGCACAAAAAATGTAGTCACCTGGTCACATGTATTAGAATCTTATAAAGAATAAATTATGTGGGACAGACATTGAAACAGTTTATAGCATAAAACTGCCTCTTACTTCAGGTCCAACTTTACTTTATCAATAATATACTTTTTTTGTTGTTAAAGATTTTGATTTAATAAAAAGATTTGACAAAATTTTTTCTAAAAACGTTCACTAGCAGTCTCTAGCAGTAACGCTTTTAAACAAAGTGAGCGTTGAATTTTGATAATGTCAGAAAAATCTATAAATAGATATGTAGATGTCAGATAAAACAACCTTGACAATACTTAGCTTGGCAGAATGACACAATCCAAACCCCGACATGAATCCATTAGGGATGTGCAGAGCAAAATTTTATGTTCATATTTTTTATGTCCGAAAGGGGGTCCCACTTGCGGCCAATATGGACATAAAAAAAATCCAATGAGTTGGGTATATGTACATATGTGCAAAAAAAAATTTAAACCCCCTCACCCTCCTTAATCCCCCCCCCCAGACTTACCACAACTCCCTGGTGATCGAGCGAGGAGTGAGGACGTCATTTCTGCAATCCTTGGCGAGAAGCATGTGACGTCGGTGGCACGTCGAGTGACGCGGCGTCCAGCTTGGCCAGCTTGGGGGGGCCTCCTGACCCCCCCAAGCTGGCCAAAAGTTCTTTTTGGGCCGAACGAGCCGTCCGGCGCGAACGAGCCGGGAATCACGTGACGCAGGCGTCACTCGACGTGCCGCCGACGTCACATGCTTCTCGCCAAGGATTGCAGAAATGGCGTCCTCACTCCTCACTCCATCACCAGGGAGTTGTGGTAAGTCGGGGGGGGGGGGGGGATTAAGGAGAGTGAGGGGGTTTATATTTTTATTTTGGCTCAACAATCGCGATTTCCCACATATCGAACATATCTATGTTCGATATGTGGGAAATCCGATCGTTTATGTCGAATCAATTTTTTAAGTAAAAAAAAAATATGAGTTGTGTTTTACTAATGCGGTCAATCCGAATGCACACCCCTAGAATCCATGTTTCGATATGAATCTGCCTCAGGGGACTAACAATTTTTCTCTTGAAGTTCTTGTCATCCAAAGAAGTCTGAACCGCTTACACCAACATTTCGTAACTTCCGGTGTATCAAATGTCAGTCAGGGACTCTTAGCTCTCAATGCATACGTCTCACCCTGAAGCAGGCAATGGTAGTTGCCGAAACACTGGCCTATGGCGGGTTTTGGGTCTTGGTTTGCAAAAGCAGTGAATGGAGCACATAGCATGGACTTTTTTTTTAGTTTAGTCGGATGTGAAGGATTTTTTTCTGCATTGATGAGAAGTTACCCACATTCGAGATAAGTAAATAGTTTTCTCTAATAGAATAAAAACAGGTATAGCTGATCAGCAGATGATTGATTCATCGGTGCGGTTCTGAGAACGTCTGCAGCCCATTGCGAGGCAGGAGACAGGTTATTGCATTTCATGCACCTGAAGTCTGATGCTATGGCTTACACAGTATGTTATCGAGTGACATACGTTTTACACATTTGTTCTCTAAACTTTGTTATAGTTTGATATATAATATTTTTTTGCCTCTTCCTTGTTTGCTATATATTGGATCTATATAGAGAAACCATGCTGCGATCAGAGACCAAAATGAAGAAGTGTAAATGTGACAGGCTTTAAAATTTGCCACATAAAGGCAATCTATGTCAGGGGCCATAGCGGCCCCAACAGCAGTACCTTTAATTTGCTCATTAAAAAGTACCCTGGGTCCACAATCTTTGCTTTCTGGAAACGGAAGCTCCTTATCAGCTGCCAGGAACAATGATGGATTTATACATGAATTCATTATTTCCATCCACATTGAGTGGTCTGGTTTATCTGATTTTTTTTCTTTCTTTTTCCTCTGTTTTTGGTGTCACACATAGAGTTTCTAACCCAGCCTTTTGTCTGGTGCAGGCAACCTCTATTGTGATTGGTTATATCACACCATGTGATCTTTGGCTCCATTTTTAAAATCTCCTCCCCCTTTCAGAGTATTTGTATCCTGCTTTTCGGTGTCTCTGTAAAACTCGACAGCAATCACTGATTACAGTGGTTTAACCTTTGATATAAGTTGTTGCAACCCCACTGGTGTAACTTGCTGCTTTCATGTTACAGTTTGTTTTTTTTTTTTTGGGGGGGGGGGTTGGTTCATTTATGTTCTTTGTTTTTTCTTATAAAAGACCGGGCGGACCTTGTGTCCGGCCGGTCGGATTAATGCAGGCCCAGGCCCACTCGAGGAGCGAGCGGAGAACTGGGGGGGGGGGGGGGGGGAGGATACGCGGCGCGGGTTAAGCCGACGGGGTGGGATCGCGTGCAAGTGATAAAGAGTAGGGGGGGGGGGGTGGTAGGCGAGTGGGGAGAGCGAGCGTGGTAGTCAGGGATTGGTCCAGAGGGAATCTGCGGGTTTCGTGGTGACGGCGGATTGGCTAAAAATATTTTGAATCTTGGGAAGGGAGGGGGAGAGTGAGTTCGGCGCGGCAGTTCCGGGGCTTAGCGGGTTGAGACGGTCCGTTTTTCCGCGAGGGAAGGTTAAGAGGATTAAGCAATTAAAAAAAAAAAAAAAAAAAAAGCGTACCGTTGATTACTGCGGGTTGCGGTGGTCTGTGCAGGAGGAGGAGGTTGAGAGCGGTGATAGCAGGCGAGGCGAGATGGCGAGCGGGGGAGCTGACTTGGAAGCTGAGGAGTTGGATCAGGTCCTGGCAGCGTTTCTTGATTCCGAGGAGGCAGCATGGGTGCCAGAGGAGGACACTGTTTGCAGTGGCGAAATGCGAGCGGTCCCGGAGCGGGTGAGCTATAACGGAGGCCGAGACAGAGGCGGTTCAGATCGGAGGGGAGGGGTTGCAATCAGGGGAGTGACGATGGGCGGTGATAGGGAGCCAGTCGGGAGCTTGTGTCTGCCGGCTCAGGTGGCTCCGGCTCGGGGAGTAGGCAGGGGGTGGGGCACGAGATTAGCTCGACAGCATGCTTCGGGGCGGAGTGGAAGAGCAGTGCAAGGGGGCGGGGTGCCTAGATCTGTCGGGGGTGCGATTTCAGCCGATGCTGGAACTGAGTGTGGGATTTTTAACAGTGAGAGAGGGCTGTTTGGTTTGCATGGTCGGAGGGGTAGGGGGGTGCCAGCAGGTAATTCTGAGGCTTCAGAAGGACAAGGTGTCCAGAGGGTTAGAGGATCTAAAAGGGGCTGTGTTTCTACATTGCTTTTAGCTCGGGAGCAGGTGGGGGGTTCAAAGGAGAGTGGGGACAGGTCATTTCGGGGACAAGCAGGAGCTAGGGGAATGCCTAGGTGCGCTGTGCAAGGGGGAAGGGGGAGGGGAAGGTCTATTCCCAGTACATGGTTATCTGGTGGTGAGGGGAGAGCTGGTAGGGGGATTGAGAGTCTTGGCTTAGGCAGACTTTCAAGAGGGGATATGGGGGGAAGCAATTGGGGGTTGGCAGGGTTTGGGGTGGAGCGAGAGTGGGACCTCGTGGCTGGTGTGGCCTCTGCTTCTGCTTCTACAGTTTTTCCTCAGAGAGATGAGACTGTGGAGGATGGTGAGAGGCCGGGTCCGTCGCGACAGGAAGCCTGGAGAAATGAGGAGCCTGGAGAGGAGGCAGGAGCTCCGAGAGAGCCGTTAAACGTGGCGGATGAGGTGTTGGAGGAACCCGAACAGGAGGGTGAGTTTATTATTTTTCCCAGGATGAGACAGGGAATGGTCCCTAGCAATAGAGGAGCAGGGGAGTTGGGGGAGGTAAAAAAAGGGGGAGGGGGTATGGTGGTAAAACAGGCTTTACAAGAAGATGTAGAGGAGGTTGGTGTGGGGAAAAAAAGGGGGTCTGCAAGGTCGGGGAAGGCTAAGAAGAAAAGAAAAAGGGTACGTTCTAGTTCGTCCGATTCATCGTCTTCATCTTCTTCGTCCTCATCGTCGTCGTCTAGCTCGGAGAGTTCAGGGCAGGCGGTGAAGGCGGGGGGAGGGGTTTCTGTGCGAGGTGCTCCTGCATTGGTGGCCTTTACGGAGCTTTGGGAGGAAGTGCCGCGTTCCCTTCGCAGGCGAATCAGACGGCGACAGTTTATTGATATATTCCAGTTGCTGGAGGGTAGGAGGGGCAAACGTAAGGAGAAGAAAAAGCGTAGTAAAGGCGTGCGATTTCCAGGTGCGCAGCTTAAGGTGGCCAGGAATATCCATAATTGGATGCGCGCCTTTTTAAGACTTGCAAGTGTGGTAGGAAAACAAGATCCCTCTCAATATGGGCCTTTGTTATCTTATGCTGATGCTATTCTAGCGGCTAGCAAGACTTATGAGGGTTGGTCTTGGTTAAATTATGATGAGAGATTCCGAGACCGGATGGAGGAGAATAAGTTCATTTCTTGGGGCACGCAGGATGTGGGGCTTTGGCTTACACAGATGGCCACCAAGGCTCCAGCGGGCGGTTCGGGGCAGGGTCTAGGGGCTAGTGCCGGATCAGGGCGGTCCTTTCGGAGGGACGCTTCCGTTAGTGGCTCACGACAGAGTGGTGGGGGGCGAAGTGACGTGTGCTGGCGATATAATCGCTCCACATGCAACTTCCCGGACTGTAAATTCCGGCATGCTTGCTCCTCTTGTGGAGCAGGACATCCGGCTGCAAAATGCTTCAAACGACAGGGAGAGGGTTCTGCCGCGGGTCAGTCCGCCAAAAGTTCGGGTAAACCGGGATTGTGAACGAGCGCCGACTCCTATTAGAGTAGATGTGATGAGGCCTTGGTTGCGGGAGTACCCGATCAAGGACGCGGCGTTGTTATTATTGCAGGGTTTTACAGATGGTTTTCGGATACCATTCGGCGGGGGAAGGGAAATAGGGGGGGGGGGGGACAATTGTCCGTCAGTACGGCGACTGGTGGACGTGGTACAGGATAAGTTGCAGGCAGAAATTTTATTAGGACGAATTGCTGGTCCGTTCAAGGAGGCTCCGTTTCAGGATTTGGTGCTGTCTCCTTTGGCAGTGATTCCTAAAAGGGAGCCGGGAAAATTTAGGCTTATTCACAATCTTTCTTTCCCAGAGGGCAGATCGGTGAATGAGGGCATCCCTAGAGAATTATGTACGGTGCGATATGCATCTTTTGACTCGGCGGTGCGTGTAGTCAAGCGGGGCGGTCCGGGTGCCTTGATGGCTAAGGTGGATATTGAATCGGCGTTTCGATTATTGCCGGTTCATCCAGACAGTTTCCATTTGTTCGGGTTTCGATTTAAACAGGAGTACTACTTTGATAAGTGCATGCCGATGGGTTGCTCTATAGCTTGCGCTTCTTTTGAGAAGTTTAGTTCCTTTGTGCACTGGGTGGTTCAGACTAAAGCTGGATCCAGATTGCTAGTGCATTATTTGGATGATTTTCTGTTTGTGGGTGAAGCCGGGTCAGGAGAATGTGGTCGTATGTTGGAATGTTTTCAGGGGGTGGCTGAGGATTTCGGGATTCCTCTCGCGCAGAATAAGACTGAGGGGCCTAGTACTAGTCTGGTTTTTCTAGGAATTGAGCTCGATTCAGTGGCTATGGTATCGCGTTTGCCGGTGGATAAGGTGGGGCATTTACGTGTGTTGGTGCGAGAAGCCGTGAGTCGGCCTAAGCTGACTTTGCGGGAATTGCAGTCTTTAGTTGGAAGTCTCAATTTTGCCTGCCGAGTTATACCTATGAGCAGAGTGTTCTTGCGTAGGTTGTCACATGCGATGTGTGGATTAAAACAAAGGCATCATAGAGTTAGGAATTCGCGTTGGTTACGTGAGGATCTGCGGCTATGGGATACTTTCCTGGAAAATTTTAATGGAGTGGCGCTGTGGCAATCTGACCCTCTGTCCAACCATGACTTAGACTTGTTCACGGATGCGGCGGGGTCAGTGGGTTTTGGGGCTTATTTTCAAGGAGCTTGGTGTGCTGCTAGTTGGCCTGACGACTGGGTAACAGCGGGGGTTATAAGGAATATTGCGTTCCTGGAGTTATTTCCAATTGTGGTGGCGGTGCACATCTGGGGAGCTCAGTTGAGGGGAAAGAGAGTGGTGTTTTGGAGTGATAATATGGGAGTTGTCGAAGTCATCAACAAGAGATCGGCCCGTTGTAGTCGAGTTTCGGAGCTGTTGCGCGAGTTGATTTTACAATGTATGTCCTTAAATGTGACAATATGGGCCCGACATGTCCCGGGAATATCTAATGGTGTGGCTGACTCTCTTTCTCGTTTCAAGTGGGAATTGTTTCGAGAACTTGCCCCAGAAGCGGAGCTTTATGGAATTCCGGTGCCGTCTTCCCTTTGGAGATTTGGTTCCCAGAATCCTGGAAAATGCTGCGAGCTTCACTAGCGCCTTCAACATGGAAAAGTTATGTGGGTGGTGCAAGAAGGGTGGCAGCGTTTTTGTTGAATTTAGGTTGGGGGGGAGGTCCGATTTCGGATATGGCGCTGGTGCGATTTATAGAGCACGCTAGGGCGAGCGGTTGTTCGCGGTCGGAGGTAGGACGGCAGTTGACAGGTTTCTTGTTCTTCATGAAAGCGCATGGTTGGGGATTTCCAGCGGGTCGATTCATAGTGCGACGGTTGTTGGTGGGTTGGTCTCGGGGGATAGTGAGTAGGCCGGATCAGAGACTTCCAATCACGCATGATATTTTAGTCATGTTGTGGGAAGTTTTGTCGGAAGTGTGCTCATCCCCGTATGAAACGAGTTTATTCAGGGTGGCATTTGTTTTTGCGTTCTTTGGTGCCTTCCGGATCAGTGAGTTGGTGGCTCGGGCGGTTGGTAACAGGGATTACCCAGGAATATTAGCACGGAACATATTGGTGACAAATAAATCGGTGGTGATTATGATTCCTAAATCTAAAACAGATCAGCAAGGGCGCGGTTCGCCGGTAGTGTTGTCAGCAGTGCCGGGGTTAGTTTCGTGTCCAGTGCGAAATGCAGTGTTATATTGTCAAAGGAGACCGGAAGGGGCGGATCATTTTTTGGTGCATGAGGACCTCCGGCCCTTGACTAAATATCAGTTTGCAATGGTACTTCGTAGGGCCTTGCACTTGGTAGGTTTGGAAGGGAGTCGATTCGGGATGCATTCCTTTAGAATTGGGGCGGCAACTTCGGCGGCAGGTGCGGGGTTGACCGGAAACGTAATACAGCGGATTGGTCAGTGGAGGTCTGGAGCGTACAGGAGTTATGTTCGCCCGGATGCTGGGCGTGAATGAGCAATGTCTAACTTCCGTTTCTTTGCAGGTGCGGTGCCCGAGACAATGGAGGTGTGGATCATTGGGCATTCATACATTTTTTGGGCGCACAGACATGCCTGCGGCCGTCCTTATGGCCAACATTTGGATCTGCAGCACAGAGGGGTGCGGGTTCGTTGGTTGGGGCGCAGAGGAATGCTTTGGGACGAGCTCATTCCTTGCGTGAAGCGGGAGCGAGAGCGTCGTGCGGCACCTCGGGTTTTGATTGTGCATTTGGGGGGAAATGATTGGGGTACAATGACGGCCAAGCAATTCATCAACATAGTTCGGAAGGACTTAATGACAGTGTCCATATTGCTGCCTACGACTCTCTTGTGCTGGTCGGACATTGTTGTACGGCCAGTGGAGGGGGGCAACATTATGTGGCGACGTTGCAGATCAAAGGCAAACCAGCAAATTGGGGCCTGGTTGGCACGTCTGGGAGGTCGCCACATAAAATATGATTGGTCATGGGGTACGGTTACGGGTCTTTTCCAGGAGGATGGTGTTCACCTTTCCTTCTTAGGACTGGACCTGTTTCTGAACTCTATTCAAGAGGCCTTGGAAGAGTTATTTCCAAGGTAAACGAGGCCGCATCTTTGGGGGTCACAGGGCATTGATTGCCTGTGTCTGTGGCGGTTGGTCCGAGCCATACCAGTTCAATTATGGGGATATGTTGGATGGATTATGGTAATAAGCAAACGGTTGGCAACAGGGGCTGTTGTCAGTTGTTGGCTCCTTGCCGGAAAGTGGCGGGAGCTCCTTGGCCAGACTCCTTGCAAGTTGGCGGCGGGAGTCCACCCAGGTTGGCTCCTGGCAGGTGAGAGGCGGGAGTCAGAACCTGGTGTGTGGAAGGCCGAAGAGCGAGCCGTGTGGCTGGTAAGCTATCTTGCCGGATGGTGGCGGATAGACCGGTGGGGGGTGTTTGCTATACCAAAATGTGTGTTGTATTTTGTTACTTCTGTGTTAAAGGCTCGGACCGTTTGGTGATTAAAGCTGCGGCCTTGTTTTACCCAAATAATGTCTCTGTATTTAATTGATTGTAAGAGGGTGGTTGCGAGTGAGTGAGGTCCTGGATGCCTGTATTATAGCTGTCTGAAGTGCCTGGGCAGCTTTGTCGTTTTCTATTTTCTATGCAATAGTTATACTATGAACCCTCTGATATGTAATTTGCTTCCAAGTCTTTGGACTCGGTAGCCATTATATTGTGTGGGTCTTGTGTCCTTGCTCTTTACCCTGCTTTTATTGCTCCTTTTGCATCTGTTTTGAGCTACTCCCTCCCAATGCAGTCAACGTGGCGAGACAAAGTCTATGTCAGGGGACCCGAAATTGTCTATCTTCACACTGTTTGGATTTACACTAAAGATGGATTTCAACTCTCTTAAGTGACCAAGATGGTCTTCCTTACAAGAAAGCATCCTTATCTCCATCGGCTCTTCCTCTCCACCTCATTTATGCTTATAACATAAACAGACATATTACATATTGTCTAAGTCAAAATAGGAGCCCATTATAGAATGAATGATGATAAATGCACCTACGGAGCATAGTATTAAAATAAATAATATTAGCAGATTGGACTCTAAGGGATACATTTTCAATACATAACAATATAATATCATAGTAATGACGGCAGAAAAAGAGCAAATGGTCCATGCAATCTGCCTAGCAATTTTTTTATGGTAGTAACTGCCGCTTTGTGCAGGTTACCCCCCATGTTTCTGTTAAGGGTATTAACTGCAATTCCATGCCAGTTACCCACAAGCCATATGTGAAGGGAAGTATTATTTACAATCAAAACCAAGCAACTGTCAAACCTATAAGAAAATTACTGCTAGCAATATTTTTACGGGGTAAACCGCCTTCTTGATAATTCAGGCAATGCTTTTTGAACGTGCTTTGCTTTTGGACTTGGCCAAAGAAGCAGTCCTGTGTTTTTTCCCTAATATCTGCATATCAGCACCTCAGACTGTAAAAGTCGGGACCCAGCACTGGCTGTCATCTGAATCCAATTCCCCTTTTTGCCCCTGCTGTCGAAGCGCACAGCAATCTTACAGTTGCATCAAAAGCATAAAGGCTAATTGGTTATGGGTAGTAATCCCGCTCCATGCACAATTTTCTTCATTTCCAACCTTTAGGATCTGGAGTATTTACTATTTATCCCATGTCCTTTTGAATTCCTTTACTGTTTTCGTTCTTACCACCTGTTCTGGAAGGGCATTCACTACCCTCTCCATGAAGAAATATTTCCTGATGTTGGTTCTGGAGTTTCATTTCGTGACCCCTAATTCTAGTTTCCTTTCCAATGGAAAAGTTTTGAAGTTCGTGCATTATTAAAACCTTTCAGGTATCTGAAGATCTGTGTCGTATTTCCCGTGCACCTCCTTTTTTCCAGGATATACATATTTAGATCCTTCAGCCTCTCCCCATAAGAGCGCTTAAAGTCAGATGATTTCCAAGAACAAGTTACCTGTGTCCTTTGTGCTTGAAAATCATCTTGTAATACAGCTTAAGTACACATATATGCTTACACAGTGTGAAATGATGGCAGAAAGGACACATGATAGTGGCCTTCCTAGTAGAAAGCATACATTTTTTATATTAAAATGTACATAAATAGTTTTCAAAAATGCTTCTGAAATGCCCTCCTCTTTCTCCCCCTCCAGACAGCCTCTTTTCTATGAGGCCAGAAGTACTCCCAAACTTTCTGGTGGCTAAATTCACTTTGTTGAATATAGCATGATTTAAATGGGGCCAGTGCAAACATATTTGGCACCCTAGGTGAACCTTTGCTCATTCACCCCCCCCCCCCCCCCCCCACACACACACACTTAATTACTCCAGCAGAGAGCTCACCCCTTTGATGGTATTGGTTCTGGTAAAACACCCCCCCTCTAGACCTCACACTGGCAGGATTTTGTTGCCCCCCAAATCTTGGCATCCTGAGCAATGTCTAGTTTGCCTAATGGAGGCACCGGCCCTGTTACCCACCCATTTTAATATAAAAAATTTGTAATAGTGTAAAGCCTTTGATAACTTAGCCCTAAAAGATGGGTCTGATTTATCAAAAGATTTTTATTTCAGGGAAAAACTAGGAGAAAACCTGTGCTTATTCAAGTATTTGATATCTAATGTAGGCCATTCTAAATGATATACTCTTTCCATATTCTGTAATGAAGAGTCAGTAATAACGTGAAAGATGTGAGCTAATCAATAGAATGAAATGGGATTGAAATGCCTTGTTGAGCAGAATTCTAGAGTACATTATGTCTCTACAAATTACTTTTGAGATGTGTGTTTATTGAATTAGAACAGGAAAGTTCTTGTTTTGAAGGCCATTTTAACTCATGGCATGTAGCTGTTTTGAATTATTGTCTTTAGCTGCAGAACATTTTAAGGTAAAAGACATTCTTCCATTCAGGTTCTGAATTGCTGGGCACATAAATTAGGCTGAATAAGAATCGTGCCTGGAGCAGACTGCATTCTGTAGGTTTTACAATCACATTCTGATTGTGCCAGACTGAGGCTGTTCAGGGCAAAAGGAGAATGCATTTCCTTATTCATAAGTATCATTGATTCTTAACATTAGTTAAATTAACTTTGGGTCTCAGACAGGAGAAGCAAATGAAAAATAGTTCTCATTTTGATGCTTCAAGCAGTTCAATAAAATAAATAACGAAGTAATGTTCAGGAAAGGGCATGAGTAGGCACCGTGATGTCAGTGAGCCATGATTCAGCCTGACATTCTGAAGAGGAATCGGGCTTCAGATTGCCATATAAGAGGCAACTGTCAAACCTCCCACCTATTTGCAAAGTGCTGGAAGGACCTTGTTCTTAATTTTTAAAGACACGCACTTTCCCTTTCACAGCTCTTTGCACTTTCCTTTTTATGCAGCTATAATTCCTATGGAAAACAAGGCACATTGACTTAGCACGCGCATAGTAGAAAATGTCCCCATTAGAGTGGCCATACAGTTCTAATGCAAGGAAACCTGTAAACACATTGGCTGAATACTAGTAGGATCCTGTTACTTACCGAAGAGAAACTCAATTGCATGAGCATTTGGAGCATATAGGTCAGGTTTTAACTCCCATGTGCACACAATAGATGTTAATTAATTTTGTTGAACTTCAGGGTTTGCAACATTCATCATGGAAGTCTCTTCTCTCAGTGAGCATTCTCATGCCAAGCGGTGTTCCAGATGAGTTTTGCTTTATTAAGTCAATACAGATGACTTACATTTTTTTTCTCTCTGGGAGCAGCACTCCTGTTATACCTAAGGTTTCTGAAGACAGAAACAACTTTTTGATCTTTTAGAAGGTTGATTTAATCTGTATTGTTTGTTTTTATTCTTATTTTATCTTTATTATTTTAATGTAATATTTTTTAATTTGTTTGGATATTGTGTATGTAATGATGTAAACCGCTATGATCAAACCATATGGAGAGTGAGATATACCAAAATGTTTTAAATAAATAAAATAAAGATGAAATTTAAACTCAAAACTGAAATACAAAGTTAAGTCAACAGGGAGGGCCAGTGCAGCTCTGGGAGTAGAGAGCCATCAGGCGGTTGGCACACAGTTTTGGCTCCCTGGAAAAAGAAGGATGTTTTGACTCCTCTCCCATTTTTACATCATCAACCACATCATTCATCAAAACGCATTATGGCATTTAACATGTGTAAAAAATATAGCAATACAAATTTCTGAGGGGGGTGGGAGCTGGGTGTGATTTAGTTAAATTAGGGGCAATAGCATATGTTAGGCTATTGCATTGTTTTAGAGAGAGAGAGAGAGAGAGAGAGAGAGAGAGAGAGAGAGAGAGACTACTTACAAGGCCCTCCTAGAGGGCAGTATTTATATCTCTATAGGAGGGTCACCTAATAGGTCATGGTGAGGTATTGGTGGTAGTTTAGTGTTTAGGGGCCAGTTTTGCATGTAGAGTGAGAAGTACGAACAGTACGGTACACCTTGGTGAAGATTTGATGTCATTTGGAGTGAGGAAAGTCTCAAAAAGATGAAATTTTGAAGTATGTTCTCTCACCCTAGCTTGATGGTACCCTGTTATAGAGTCCATCAAGCTAGGGTGAGAGAACATAGTAGAAATTTCATTTCTGGGGACTAAACACTCCAGTATAACAAAGAAGAAAGCTAGAGTGAGAAGAATTCCCCAAAGCTTCAAAAGAGAGCGGAAACAACAGTGGAATGAAGCCATAAAGGCAGCATGAGAGTGCCAAAAGTGGCATCAGCATCCTAAGACAGCATGAAGGGGGAAATAAAGCAGAAAAGGTGGCAGGAAAAAAAACCTAAGGCACTGATTAAGGGGCCAAGCAGCACAAAGAGTGGCATCTACACATCAAAGCAACATGAGAGTTGCAAAATATCCCCTCCCTACCCCACCCCAGCCAGAGTGGCAGGAATACCTCAAGGTGTAATGTATGGGGTTTGGCAAAGGCAGAGAGGCAGAAAGAGCCTCATGGTATAAGGAATGTGTATGGCAGCAAGTCTGAATGTCATAGAGGCTGCCAAGGTGTAGCATAAGGTTTATAGCAGCAAGCAGCACGGCATGGGAGATATCAGTCATACTGTTGAAGCACTTGACACTTGGCAGATTTAGTCGAGAGAATAAACTGTGATAACTATCATTTTTATAATATAAGCTTTTATTACATTCCCTACTTGAGCTCTGTCATGCTAATGAGAGAAATTATATGGGTTTCTTGTGAAATGGGCTTTCTGAATGAAACTTTAATCATATTCAGAGAATATAAATTATTTCAATTTATAATCAATGTGGTTTTCCTAGTAAGCTGTGAGGTTTGCTTTATTAAGAAAGCTATTCCCATATTCTGTAACTGTACTCAGGCTGTTCCATTTTTTGATTTTCTGGTTTTGCATAAGTTCTCTCTACCTACTGAAGCTTTTATCACATTCTGAACATTGAAATTATTTCTCCTCAGCATTTTTTGCTTTTAATTCTTTCTTCTGACGAAGGAATTTTGTAGGCTTTTCCCATATTCTGTAGCTGAATTCAGGCTCTTCCATTTCTTGATTTTCTAGTTTACTTGATTTTTGGGGATATGGCAGGTAGGCATTTGGCAGCAAGTCCCCTATGGTGGTATTAGCAATATGGCAGGGAACAGTGCCCTTCCAAGACAATGGAAATCCTCAGTACATGACATGCTCGGCCTTCAAGACTGATGTCACAGGATCTGGAAAGCAGTGATAGGTTGGATCAATGTTGTCTTTGTGTTGTGGTCTTCATGACAATAGTTGAAAGCTTTACACATTATTTACTGGGAAGGGCTGGCTGCTACTTACTATGTAGTTATAATTACTGACTTCTACTCCCCATTTATATCTGTGGCCCATAGAAAAGAATGAAGAACAAAATGAATGAGATAAATATGATTTGTTAAATTCATGAAATCCAGAAGAGGGTATTGTTTCAGTCTCAGAGCGCCAAGAAGAAAGCTTTGATCTAGATTCAGAGCACACTGATGGATGCACTGTTCCAGCCTTGGAGTGCCCAGAAAAGGGTGCTGTTCCCAACTTGGAGTGCATAGAAGAGGGCGCTGTTTTTGACTCAGAATAGTCACAAGGAGGCACTGTTCCAGATCTTCAGCTGTCCAGCCAAGCGCTGTCCAGCCTTGCCTCATCCAGCCTTGGAACACCCCGACTTGTCAATCTAGTTCCACCAAGATACCAGCCTAGTACTCATGAAACAAGCTGCTGCTTGCTATAGCCCCCATGGACAATGCCTGCTATGATTTCTCCTCACCTGCAGATAACTTCAATGATCCTCACCACCAGCTTTGCTAAGCTCACTGCTCTCACCATACCCAAGTCTCAGCCCTATATAACCCAGCCTTGTCAGAACCAACTTGACTCATCATGGAGTCACCCTTGGTTCTCTGACCTGTCCATTCTTGTCTTGTACCTTGCCTTGTGGCCTCCGGGCCTTCTTGTTCCTTGCTCCTTGTCTTTTGGCCTACTCTAGGGCTTGCCTTGTCTTGTGGCCTCCAGGCCTGCTCTTCTCTTGTATCCTGCTTTGTGGCATTCCAGGCCTTTCTGTACCTAGGAGCCTTCACGCCTATAGCCTAGTGGCCTTCGGGCCTCCGGTCTTCTGCCTAATCCTTAACTGGTCTTGTCCTGTCAGCCATGTCCAGTTCTGTTTTTGTTTGGTGTTGTCTTGCTCTGCTCAACTAGTAACCTATCTCTGCTTTGCCTTACCCATGGAAGAACTACCATTTTAACAAGATATACTCAACTAGTAAAGAAAGAGGGAAATCTGACATCTAGATAAATCAGTTAGAGTTTTTGTAATTACTTTAGGGTAGTTTAATTGATATAATGTTTTTAATAGTGAAGACACCACAATGCCCAAATACCAAGCCTCCTCACCTGAAGCCTACTACCATTTCCCCTGCCACCCCCCCCCCCCCCCCCCCTCAGTTCTGGCCCAGGCCATCGCCCCTGTATGATGCCCCCACGGCCAATTTTCTAAAGGAACTGTTATACTCAAACTACTTATTTATATTATCAGTTAAATGAACTCTCTTATCAAATCAATTGTTTTAGTGTTTTTTTAGTGTTTTTTGCTATTTGGCATTACTCTTCTGGAACGTTTTCTCAAACTTCTCCTCTCTTTCTTAAATAATCCTGAATTGTACTCCCTTGTTCATTGTAACTTTCTTTCTTTCATCCAGTTAAATGGTTTCCCCTGGTTCTGCTGTAAACCGGTACGATAAGACTTGGTCTTGAGCATCGGTATATTAAAAATAAATAAATAAATATTTCATCCCATAATCTATTACAAAATTACCAATGTGATCTAGTAAACATTGAACAGATCCTACCCTAAGCAATACTGATTTTGTATAATTAACTTTGTCTCCAGTTAGGGTACCATATTTTTTTAATAAAGATATCAAGGCACTAATTGAAGTCTTTCCTTTTGTTAAATATAATAAAATGTCATCTGTATATAAAGACATTTTGGGTGTCACTGATTGTATTGTGACCCCCCTCAATTGCTCTGGATTCCCTTACCCCTTATGCTAGAGGTTCCAAGGCTAGGTTAAATAAAGTAGGGGAAAGGGGGTCACCCCTGTCGCATCCCCTTCAGAATGAAAAAAGGCAAAGAAGGGACACCGTCAACCAGAGTCTGTGCCATAGGATGATGATATAAGGCCAGTTTTCAAGCTAAAAATTGAGGGGCCAATTCAAGATGTTTTTTTTACTACAGATTTTATAATCTTTTATGCATGGAATGCAATCGCTGTTTTTCAAACCTATTTTATATCAAAAGACATTTTGGGGTACTTGGAGGAAGTTTATTGTGCTACTCCTTCCCATGATGAAGAAGACCTTTCCATTTGCAGACCTTGGTGGCAATGGGTAAAAAGGAAGATGCAAGGATGAAAATTCTGGACTTAGGGTATGCCTTCCAGAGGAGAGGACAAGATCCAGGAGAAGGGAAGTAAAGGAGGAGGGTGGGCAGGATAAGGATATCAATACAGGATAGAAAACATTTGACCTTATTCTGAATACAATCTGTTTCTGTTTATGATTTGGATAGTGGTTAATAAAAACATTATGATAAAAAAAAAGTACTTTAGCTTAGCCTTCCATCCCTTAGAAATTTTAACTGGATAACAAATCATCTAAATTAATATGCAGAAAGTAGTCCAGCAGCGATACGGATGCTTTCCGGTCTTTTGCACCGAGTGCCACATGTATGATTATCTCCCAGCTGGTGAGAGGCTGTATGTGTGTGCTAGGTGCAAAGAGCTCCTACTCTCATAGAATAAGTTTGATCTCTGGAGACTATAGTGACAGACTTGGGGAGCTGAGGAAGACAGAGAGGTATATAGAGGAGACCTTCAGGGAACATAGTAGAGAAGATCCACCTCCAATCTAGCAGCCCGTGTGCTTCCTTAAAGGAGAAAGGTCACCTAGAAGGAAAGCATCACCTTGTTGAGGCAGAAAGCCTGTAGCTAGGACCAGCCCTCAAGGTGATGTAGTACCCTTTCACACTGAGGATAGGTCTTCAGGGGCACGTGCCCAGGAGGGAAGAGAACGATGGTTGTTATAGTTGGTGACTTGATTATTAGAAAGGTTGATAGCTGGGTAGCTGATGGATGTGAGGATTTGTTTGGTAACTTGCCTGTGTGGTGAGATGGTGGCAGACCACATGCATCACATAAATAGGATTTTAAATAGTGCTGTAAAAGAGCCAGCAATCTTGGTATATGTGGGTACCAATGACATAGGAAAGTGTAGGAGGGATGTTCTGGAAGCCAAATTTAGGACTTTAGGTATAAAGTTGAAATCCAGAACCTCCAAGGTAGCATTCTCAGAAGAGATCCCCATTCCACATTCAGGACCCCAGAGGCAGGTACAGCTCCAGAGTCTAAATGCGTGGATGCATGCAGAGAAGACGATTTTATGTTTGTTAAGAACTGGGCCTCATTTTGGGGAAGGAGAGACCTTTTCTGAAAGGATGAGTTCCACCTTAACCAGAGTGGAACCAGGCTGCTGGCACTAATCTTTAAAAAAGAGATAGCGCAGCTTTTAAACTAGTAGATGAGGGAAAGCTGACAGTCTCTCAGAAGCTCATGGTTAGGGGTGAGTGGGTAAGGATTGTATGTGTGTGTATGGGAAATATGGGGGTGTACACTTCACTTCCACAATTCCAGTACACATTCCATCCTCTCACACCTCTCTCCCTGGAATGTCTGCAAGACACACTTCACGGAGTAAACCTACATCTCTTCACAATACCCTTAGGGGCAGATTTTAAAAAAGTACACGGCTCGGCACGCACAAGGCTGCGCAAAATCGCCAGCCTGCACGCGCCAAGCCGTGAGCCTGCCTCCGTTGCCTCTGAGGCCGCTCCGAAATCGGAGCGGCCTAGGAGGGAACTTTCCTTCCGGTGCCGGCGTAACTTGAGCACGTGGGCCGGCTCCCAGCGCGCCATGTTCCGGTACGGGGGCTGGTCCGGAGGCCACAGCCACGCCCCCTGGAACACCCCCCCCCCCGATGACGCGCCGGCTGCGACACGGCCCCCGACACGCCTCCCCCAGGAAAGCCCCGGGATTTACACGCGTCCCGGGGCTTTGCGTGCACCAGCAGCCTATGCAGCATAGGCTTCGCGCGCAGGGGGAGCTTGGGGCAGGTTTTCAGGGGGTACGCGCGTAACTTATGCGCGTACCCCTTTGAAAATCTGCCCCTTAATGTCTCACACACCCATACACACATCCTTTTATATTCCCTGCTCACACCCCCTCATCCATCCTACCCTCATCCCCTACAGATACATACCACATATACCTTTCTCACACTACACACAACCCTGCTGTTCTACACAATCCTCTTAGACACCCCATGCCCCCATCCTGAGCAACATACACACACACTTTCAGATCTTAAATAACACGCACACATTCAGAATAACGTACAAACACCCAGAGCAACTGTATCACACAAAGACACACGCCCACACATGCACACACACACACACACACACACACACACACACACCTTATAGAGTAATAAAACATGCTTTTTTTAAAGTTGCTATGCAATTCTAGACTTGTTTTTTTAAATTGTTTTCTTTATTTATAGTGTCAGTGCTACTAGAGCACAGATGGTTGTTTTTATTAATTTACACCCTTGTATTAAATGAGGTGCACTTGCAAAAGTCAGAAGCATTTGTCATGATGCCACACAAAGCAAAAGCACAGCAAGCACCTAAATGGATTCATTTTAATGTGAAGGAACTCTTCACACACTTGGCAAATGAAACAGTAAAAACAGAATGTACTGGCATGATAAATCCCACTTGAAATGGCTTCCATCTAATCTTGCCCAGAATGTATTTTGTCCCTTGATGATAAATTAGCCTCTTCATATTAGCAAATCTCTCCATCCTCATGTGCCTGATTAAGAGGATGAGGGAGTGAGTCTGTGTATACACAGTATCAATTTTACTTTGAATTCAGCTAGAAGCTCATCTAACTCTTTCACAGGGCCCAGCATCACCAGCCGTCAGTACTTGAGTTATGCTTGTAGGCATTAGAAAACATTTTTCTAAATTCTAAAATTTCCTGCCTATGCAAGTCTTCAAGTATTGGTACTTTTATAACTGAATGAGATACCATTTATTTTTTTATGCAGTTCTGCTTAGTCAAATGATAATACTAATTAGTCTTATCAGCAATTTGATTTCATTATATTTCATTATATTTCTTTTCCTACTGGAAAGAACATCAGCCAAAATTTAAATTTCATGTTGTTTCCTAGCCTTCATGAAAATTTTAAAGATCATCGCTCATATGCTTTTTCCCCTTTCTAAATTTAAATGCTAAATCAATAAAATCTACAAGGAAATTGTAGGGACATAGGGTACCATACTGATGACACTGTTTTCAGTCATTTAATGGTTTTACCTTTTAACAATATCAATCACAAACAACACCCATCTACCTTTAACAATACCATAATGTTTACCTTTAATCTTTGTTCAACTTTGATTCAACATGTCCAGTAACCAGAGAAACAGACACTGTTCATAGGACATACTCTAATATCAGAATTTTCTCAGAGTCATCCTTCAGAATTGATAGACTTTAGTTTATTGATGTATTATTCACATCTACAGGAAGATCAAAGTGATTCATAAAATCAAATTAACATAGTTAACAAACTCTTCTAAATTTAGATAATTAATGACAGACCAAAAAGCATCAAAGCTATCTGACTTTGGTCACTTGCACGTCCATAAGTAAAAAATTATGTGATAATTTCTATTCAATTTATTCCCAAGTGTATTAGTGTCTGTATAGAACAAAAGCCTCCAATTCACTTGATCAGGGAGATCATCTGCTATTGCTAGAGAAAAATCATACTAGGGAGAGGTGACATAAGTAGCTGCTGAAAGGTATTACCTCAGTATCAAGAAATATCAAGTATGCTGACCTGCAAGGGTCTGCACTTTCTCTATTACTTTTTAATATCTTTATGAGCCCCATGGGGAGGATAATCCATAAACTTGGATTCATATGTCACCCCTTTGCCGATGATATTAGTAGTCTATGGGTATACATCACGTCAAACTTTGTATTTACAGGTGGGTGATAGGTGGCTCAGTCAATCAGCACTTACTTCTGGGTTAAGCCCTGCCCACTAACCCCCTGAGCCAATCAGTGCTTACTTCCTGCCCCTTGCCTTGACTCTTTGTTGAGATTCACACTAGCTTCATCCAAACCACATCCCCTCTGGACCTTTTTTATAATATCACATCTGGATATGCCCCCTTTCTGCCCTTTGTTGATGACGTAGAAGACTAGATCCAGAAAGATGTTTTTAAAGATGGCAGTGGCTACCTGGAAACAGGAAACGACATACATCCAAGATGGCGGCTGTTATATTGAGACCCAGAAATGACCTCATGGCAGAAATACTAAAACAAAGTGCATTTTATTTGTGATGCTAGCGCCCGTGCCGGAGACAGTCACCTTGAATGACATCACTGGCCATGATGTCACTTTGAGCATGTTCCGATGTTTTGTTTATAGACAGGGAGCATGAGAGGCAGCCACATTTGAAGGGATTATGTCACCGGTTGAGCATGCTCAAAGCTTTTTTTTAAAGGTAACTTGCTGAAAGAACATGTATTTTATTGGTTTTAAAATTCTTACCTCTGGCTGTAACAGGTATTCTGCCTTTTTTATTTTTGATTCATCTCAGCAGATAATTTGGGTCCCTCCCCATCGTTGTTTTGCAGCAAACCTCCTCACCTTCCCCTGTACTCAGTGCAGCATGAGAAAAAACAAAATTAATTATTTCATAGTTGTAAAATGACTAGCGAAAAAAAAGACAAACTATAGTGGCATATATTTTAACAGCTTTGAAGACAATTAAGTGCTGCTATTAGGAAGCCTGCAGTTTTAAGCAGAGAGAAAGGAAAACCATGTTTGATTTTTTTTTTCTCTACAAACTAGCAAACAAAAAGCCATTGTTTTATAAAAACATTCAAGACACAGTTGCCTTTGTTTCTCTGAGGCTGACTAGAAGCAGGATCTGTACAATTTTTGTTTCAGGATAATAATCCCCCATCTCAGCCTTCTCCTTCCTCTGACTGGCTGATAGGGGAGTCAGTAGGTGGGGCTTAATCCAGAAGTGAATGCTGATTGGCTGAGTCGCCTGTCATTCACCTGTCAGACTTTGACATGACATATGCCCATAGACTACTAATATTCATCTTCTTGCCCCACTAGGAAAAGATCCAGATAGAGCAGTTGCCCAACTAATCAAATGCCTAACACTGACACCCTGTGGACAAATACCAGAAGGGAGCAGAATATTATAATTAACCCTCCTCTGTGAACCTATTAGGTGGTGAGTGATATATTACCTATTCATCTCTGTAGCAATTAATTAGCATGGGGCTAAGAATTAATGAGATCTCATAATCACAATCATTCCTGTGAAGTCTGGAAATAAAGTTTTGGTTCTCCTTTGTTTTGTAGCTAGAGACAGAGAGGAGGACAATAACGTAATTTCTGAATCTCTTCCCTTTCAGCTGAGTGAGGGAAAAGAAAAGGAAAAAGGGTCTGCTATTGGGTTGCCCTCTTATCCAGTAAACTGAAAAAAGCATTATTATTATTTTTTTTTAGCAAGGGTAAGTGATTTTTAAATACATTTTATTTTGATTTTATTTCTAGCTAGCTGAACAGTAATAGGGTAGCACCTTACATCCTATTAATATTAGGCAAACTGAGTTTTAGGGAATAAATGAGAAGATTGGTCACAATTTTATTCAGAATAAAAAGGGAATTTTTATTTTATCTTGGTGAAGATTTAGTGACAATTTCTCCACGAGGCAAGCTGACTGCCTGGTCCACGTGGAGCTATCCTGCAACTGTATTATCATCCAAGTGGAGCGGCAGAACTGCAGAGAAATTCATTTAAAGTATTTGGCAATCACGTGAGGCTGAATTGAAATATCATATGCTAATATTCTGGCCAGAATTTAGATGGGGATTTAGGGACTTATTTTTAATTGGCATGAACTGAGAATTGAAAGAAAGGAGTGGGGTTTCTGTTTTTGTTTATAAGTTACAGGATGCTTTTTTTTAAATCTTTTCCAATGCTAATAAATTCTTCTTTACTATAATGTCATCTGTTTCTGTCTCTATAGGGTATAAAAATCTAAATATGCTAATCAAATGTGCATGCACTTGTATTTCAGATATTAATTTGTAATAGTAATATTTTGGGGTTATTTTATTTAATGCTTTTTTTTCCCTGCACCATCCTCTGCTCCCAGTCCCTGGGGGAACCTTTAGTTGTGCGGGTGAGATAAACACACACATTCTAAATCACACAGCTGAGAGATGGAGTCATTTATGTGCCCCCGCCCATAGGTGGGAGTTTACATTTATACAAGCTTAAACGGAATCCAGTGAAATCAGAGCTGCTTTGGGAAAGTAGGCAGAAAAAGGGAATTTT
This sequence comes from Rhinatrema bivittatum, assembly GCF_901001135.1. Classification (NCBI taxonomy): domain Eukaryota; kingdom Metazoa; phylum Chordata; class Amphibia; order Gymnophiona; family Rhinatrematidae; genus Rhinatrema; species Rhinatrema bivittatum. The sequence goes on along the minus strand of NC_042616.1, from coordinate 780,765,176 downwards.
TTAGCCTTACCCAAGAATATTCAGCCTCAGGTTCATTCATCAGACACATTCATTTTTGTACAAGAAACACTTGCTGACTATTCATGATGAATTGATTATTGCTTCCCACTTTATCAGGGCCTTTCAGGGCTTAAGCTAAAATGTCTGGAGGGCCACTATCTAAAAAAAAAACAAAAAACAAAAACCAAAAAAACAAACAAAAAATAAAAACAGGGGTGGGTAAGAGTATGGGGTAAGGGTGTGGCCTGCTTGTTACAGTGGTTGCTACCCCTAATTGAGCTGGACGTTCACTTGGATGCAGATACGGCGCTGCTCTCTATATTGGTGGTGGGGTGGAGGGGAATTAGGGCTGGAGGGTACTGGAAGCCAATAGTAACAGGTGGGAGAGAAAAAAAAGGGGGAAAAAATGGATAAAGTGCATAGCTTGCTGGGCAGACTGGATGGGCCGTTTGGTCTTCTTCTGCCATCATTTCTATGTTTCTATGTTTCTATGTCTGCAGCTTTTGCAAAATGCAGAACCTAAGCTGCTGACAGAAAAGAAGAACTTTGATCATGTTAACACCTATACTGAAAGAGCTTCATTGGGTTCAAGATTATTTCATTATTCTTAAAGGTCTTCAGTTCTCTGCCCCCAAGATATTTACTGGATCTTCTTTGTTACTTCCAACTAGCAAGAACACAAGTGATCATCCTAAACAAATACTCTTGGAAGCACCATTTAATCCAGCTGTGAAGTTAGTAGTGACAAAGCATAGTGCCTTCTAAAATTATACGCCAATTTTATAGAATTTTTTTGCCAATGGAAGTGCATCTAGAGCTAAATTATCTCAAATCTGAAAAAAGTAAAGACCTAGCTCTTGAACACATTTTCACATTAAATTTTATTCAGATTAAACTGTACTGGAATGGGGCAGACTTGAAGTACTGATTGCAGTTTTCAAGGAGAAATGTAATTGAAATGTTTGTTTGTTATTGTATATTGTAGATATGAGAAAGGTTGTAAACTGCCTTGAGCTTTGAATTAGTTAAAGGAAGAAAATCAAGAAGAAAGAAAGAAAGAGGTACAAATGTGGATGGGGCAAATGTTTTGGCTGCCTCTGAGGTAAAGGATCTAGGGGTTGGCTTGGACTCTGCTTTTGGCTTGCAGACTGACTCCCCTTTCTAGTGTAATAAGCAAGTTGATTCTTAGGCTATTCAGTATTAGATGCCTGCATCCTTTGTTACAGGATTGGGTATTTAAAATTGGGTATTTAAAATAATGATTCGTCTGATAATTATATCACAAATAGAATGCTGTAATGAGCTATATGTGGGCCTTCAAGCCAAGATTACTAAGATTTCAACTGGTGCAAAAGGTGGCAGGAAGGGTGTATATGGGTGCCTCTAGATGGATCAATAATGGCCATCTGATGGAGCTTAGCTGCTTCATCAGATACATAGGCTCTCAACAGAAGCAAAGGCAAAATTCAAATTGTTGACATTCGCCTTTCAAGCACAAGAGCTCTGGGGCTTTCCTACCTGACTGGAATGTTACAATGGTATGCTCTAGGTAGGGAGTTACGGTTCAGCCAGGGGGCTTTAATGAGGATGCCACAATTGCAGAAGATGCCCATGGTCAGGCATTATCTGTAGCTTCCTCCCCATTCTGGAACAGTACTGAAACTAGCCATCATATTTTTCAAAAAAGTGAAGGCATGAGTCTTCCCAGCTTTTTGAAGTTTTGATGGTATCCAGGTATCCCTAGTAGGGAGAAATCGGTTTTTTTTTTTGTTTTTTATCTCCTTCTACTTTTTTTTTATGACATGATGGATGTAGATTAATATACTAGATGCCATTATGGAAGAGGCAGAAGGTTGTGGTGTTAGTTGGTGTTAGTTTTCTTTAGTTGTAATTTTATGTTGCAATTGATGCTTACCACTTGGAAAACAATAGGGATGTGCAAAACCTGAACCTTTTGGTTCAGGCTTTGTTTTCGGACCACCGCGGGAAATATTGTATTTCCTGCAGTTCAGGCCTTTGAAATTTGGGGGCACCCAAATTTTGGGTTAGTGCTCACTAACCCGATAACGAATATCTCCCAAAATTTTGGTAAAGATTTGTTTGGGTTTCGGGGTCCTGAACGAATGCCCATCCCTAGAAAAAAATACAAAAATGCAAAAAACAGGAAGTATTTGTTCTGTGAGGAGGTGACAAAGTGGATTCTGTCCTCAAAAGCTCATGGTTTAATAAATTGGTTACTCTATAAGGTACTAAAATACAGAAAGATTTAGGATTACCTAATCCCTGACAAACCTTGTATATTTATAGGGAATCACAAAAATCCTATTTTCCAAATATAATATTCAATATTAATACATATTACTGTTGAGCCTCATTTTAACACATTACAGTACAATATTTCACAATTTTTTATTTTTATTAATTTATACAATTTTATTAATTTATATAATTTATATAATATACGCCTTGCTGGAGTTAGAATCGGGCAGTTTGGAAACAAGTGTAGAATTGAGGTGTGCTTTTGAAGGTAAGATTGGAGATATAATCTTAAAAAGAATTTTGTCAGCTTGAGGTATTTGGAAAAGTATTGTATGGGGCGTACTGATCTATTTGTGTACCTTTTGCTTGAACAGGTACATGAGAGTCCGGGAGTGAGACGGTTGTTTGATTTGCCACTTGAAACTGTTCTAAGAATTGTGGAGAAATTTGAAGGTTAGAATGTACTGAAATAATGCATAGA